>NW_027143064.1:0-88591 GCF_026170545.1 Melanerpes formicivorus | reverse complement strand
GGAGGTGGCACTGAGGAACACCCTGAGGCTGGGGGAGAGGGAGGAGCTCCTCTGCAGGCTGGCCTCACAGATGTTGAGAGATTCATGGAATGGTTTGGGGTTAGGAGGGATCTTAAAGACCACCCAGTTCCAACCCCCTGCCCACCTCCCACCAGCCCAGCTTGCTCAAGGCCCTCATCCAGCCTGGCCTTGAACCCCTCCAGGGAGGGGACATCCACAGCCTCCCTGGGCAACTTGTTCCAGTGTCTCCCCACCCTCACTGTAAAGAATTTCTTCCTAATCTCCCCTCCTCAAGCTTCAATCCATTCCCTCTCATCCTATCACTCTAACTCTTGTGAAAAGTCCCTTCCCATCTTCCCTGCAGCCCCTCCCAGGTAGTGGGAAGCTGCTCAGAGGCCTCCCCAGAGTATTAGGGAAGCTGAAGTTGCATCAGAGATTCTCCTTGTCATTTTAGGTTGGCCCTTTGAAGCAATCAGTGTTTTCTCTGGCCTTCCTTCCTCTGCCAGCTCTCCAAACACTCTCTCTCCTTAGGCTGGCACACAGCAGAGTGTTTTGTATGCAGAGGGTGGGAAGCTGTCATGTGCTACAAGTCAGGAATGAGGGGAGATTAAGAGGGAGAGAGAGAACGGGAAGGAGAATGGTGAGCATGAGATTGCCTCTGACAGGCAGACACAGTGCAATGTTTTCACTGAGATGCATTTTTGTG
Source organism: Melanerpes formicivorus (assembly GCF_026170545.1). Lineage (NCBI taxonomy): Eukaryota > Metazoa > Chordata > Aves > Piciformes > Picidae > Melanerpes > Melanerpes formicivorus. The sequence continues at coordinate 87,885 of NW_027143064.1, read as the reverse complement.
CTCCCCTTGAAAAGTGCTGATCTGCTGCAACAGAGCTCTTGAAGATTTGGAAGCATTCATGACCAATTTTCCAGGTTGGAAAAACAGGGATCAAAAACTATGAAGGCAGCCAAGTCTCAGGGACTCGAGGCCCAAAGCCAGGGACAGGCTGAGCTGAAGTTTAGCCTTTCACTTGAAGTTTAAACTTCTCTGCCTCAAAATCAGCCAAAGCTCAAAACCCAAATGGAACAATCTGGAGTTATTGGAGTCAGGTGTGGAGTGACCCAACCCGTGCTGAATTTCTGCTGGTCAGCTCAGTGGAAATTGGCAACACCTTGAATTGGCAACACACTGAGTGTGTGCCTCAATTGCAGATGGATTTCTGTTAATAGAAAAAAAATTGGTTTCCACCCCATCCTTTTCTTCTCCCCCCACCCCTTCCCTTCTCTCTGTCTGCTGTGTCTGAGTGTTTTGCACACCCAGCAGCCTGCAAAGCTGGGCAGGGACTTCTGACAAGGGCTTGAAGCGATAGGATGAGAGGGAATGGAATTAAGCTGGAGGAAGGGAGGTTGAGACTGGAGATGAGGAGGATATTCTTGACAGTGAAGGTGAGGAGACACTGGAATAGGTTGCCCAGGGAGGCTGTGGATGCTCCCTCCCTGCGAGCCTTCAAGTCCAGGCTCACAGCATCACATACCACAGCATCACAGTATCACAACATCACAGCACCACAGCATCACAGTACCACAGCATCACAGCACCACAGCATCCACAGCATCACAGTATCACAGTATCACAGTACCACAGCATCACAGCACCACAGCATCACAGTACCACAGCATCACAGTACCACAGCATCACCGTATCACAGCATCACAGTACCACAGCATCACAGTATCACAGCATCACAGTACCACAGCATCACAGTATCACAGCATCACAGTATCACAGCATCACAGTACCACAGCATCACAGTACCACAGCATCACAGTACCACAGCATCACAGCACCACAGCATCACAGCATCACAGTACCACAGCATCACAGTACCACAGCATCACAGTATCACAGCATCACAGTATCACAGTACCACAGCATCACAGTACCACAGCATCACAGTATGGCCAAGGTTGGGAAGAGACCTCAAGGATCATCAAGTCCAACCTGTCACCACAGACCTCATGACTAGACCCATGGCACCAAGTCCCACATCCAATCCCCTCTTGAACACCTCCAGGGGTGGGGACTCCACCACCTCCCTGGGCAGGCAGCCCAATGACCAATGACTCTCTCAGTGAAGAACTTTCTCCTCACCTCCATCCCTAAACTTCCCCTGGCACAGCTTGAGACTGTGTCCTCTTGTTCTGGTGCTGGTTGCCCTGGAGAAGAGACCAACCCCCTTCTGGCTACCTTTCAGGTAGTTGTAGAGGACAATGAAGTACCCCTGAGCCTCAATGAAGCTTTGAGCAACCTGGGCTGGTGGAAGGGTGCCCATGGCAGGGGGGTTGGAACTGGATGATGTTTAAGGTCCCTTCCAAGCCAAACCATTCTGTGTTTCTGTGCCCTCAGGGCCTTGGCTGTGCAGGACCCTTCAATCCAGTGCACACCTCTAGGAGAGTCCCTTTCACCACAGCAGCCAGGCCAGGCTGGGGCATCACCTCTGCTCCGTGGCATGGAGCTGCCTTGCTACCTCAAGACCAGGGTGCTCTGTGGTGCTGCAGTGCTGCTCCTGGGTTGGAACAGAAGGAGCACATCACACCCGTGGTTTTGTCAGAGACAGATGGCTTCAGGAGGTCTGACATCAGCTCAATACAAGAGGAATTATTGCAGTTTTAATTAAACTGACTGCTCTGCCTTCATGGGCCTGGGGGAGAGAAAGTGCTCAGAATCAAAACCTAATATTTGTTAGAACCCTTGGGGTGGTGGTTTTTCTCCCCTGCTCTTCCTCTTCCCTTCCCCTCTCCTTTGCAACCTCATTTCCTTCTTCTGCAGGACTCACTTTGTGCTGCTGAGCCGGGCATTGACCGAAGGCATGTGGAAACTGCATGTAGCAGGGGCAGGAGGCTCGTGGGTCGGTGGGCAGAGAGCTGCTGGTGGCTGGGGGTTGCAAGAGGGAAGAGCAGAAGGTGAGGGAGGTAGTGGGAGCTGTGGGCTGAAGGTACAGCCACAAGAAGATGTGGAGATGTCACCAGGGCTGGGGTGAGGCAGTGCCATAGGAGCCATGAAAGGAAGGGACTTCCTGAGCCAGGAAAAGGAACAGAAGAGAATGAACAGAAGACATTGGCAGAGCCTGAAAGAAACCCAACAGGAGCTTTGTCCAAATATTTCATGGTAAGACAAATAAAATGTGTTGCCTGAGCTGCGCTGGCTCCTCTCCTTGAAGGCTTCCCTGTCCCCTCACTATCCTGGTAATGAAGTTTGAACAAGCAGAGCAAATCCTGTTGGAGAAGTAATTAATCAGGAGGCTGGAGCAGCACAACAGCATTCAGTGTTGCACAGCTGGGGAGCTCTTTGCTGAGAAGCCCCAAGGGCACAGGGGGGAAGGCCTGAGGAGGGGAACTGTGAGGAAGGGAACTACAGCCACGTTTGGTGATGGGTAGTGGACAGTGAGAAGGTGACTCAGGGATGGTCAGCTGAGTTTGCTGAGAGTGGACTTTGCTTTAGGGGAACATCTTTCTGGGAAGGTCCCAGCACAGCCTGGCTGTGATGAGAGTGGGGCTCTGCTCCCCTGCTCCTCTCTCAGGCAGCGAAGAGGTGGGAAGGAAGCTGAACTTCAGGCAGCCAAGCAAGGGGGAGGGACCATCCAAAGGGGAATCTCCAGAGCCAAGCTAAATATTCTCACTTGAACACAAGGAGCTTCCACGCTGACCCAAAAGGGAAATGAGCTGACCCCCAGACCCTGTCTTGTCTCCTCCTTCTTAGTTTCATAGTTTCATAGTTTCATTCAGAGTTGGAAGGGACCACAAGGATCAGCCAGTTCCAACCCCCCTGCCATGGGCAGGGACACCCCACACTAGATCAGCCTGGGCCAGAGCCTCATCCAGCCTGGGCTTAAACACCCCCCAGGGACAGGGCCTCAACCACCTCCCTGGACAACCCATTCCAGGGTCTCACCACTCTCATGGTGAAGAACTTCCTCCTCACATCCAGCCTGAATCTCACCCACCTCCAGCTTCATTCCATTCCCCCCAGACCTGACATCCTGGCAGTCCCTCCCCAGCCTTCCTGTAGCCCCCTTCAGATCCTGGAAGGCCACAATGAGGTCACCTCGGAGCCTTCTCTTCTCCAGACTGAACAGCCCCAACTCCTTCAGTCTGTCCTCATAGGAGAGGTGCTCCAGCCCTCTGATCAGCCTTGTGGCCCTTCTCTGGACACCTTCCAGCACCTCCACATCCCTCTTGTAATAGGGGCTCCAGAACTGGACACAGTACTCCAGGTGGGGGTTCTCACCAGGGCCTCTGTTGAATTAAATCAACCCAGTTGTCATGCACCTCCAGCCAGGGAGATGCTTTCCCCCCAGCCTGCAGGATGTCTCAGAGTGCAGTGGGCAGGCTGAAGCTCCAACATAGCCAGGAAGGGCAGGGATGCCACGGCCCTGGCTTGCTGCAGGGGCTTTATCAGGCCCCACAGGCAGCTCTGCCTCCCCCTCCTCAACCCAAGCAACTTGGAGGAGATGAGCAGGAACCCTGGAGCCTCTGCTTTATGCCAGTAACGACTCTCTGGAGCATTTCCATTTCCATAGATTTAGTGGCTTAATGCTTTGTTCGAATGATAAAAGCAAGTTAATTATCCCTTACGAGAGTCTGCCTCCCCACCTGCCTTCCTCACCCCCCCTCACCCCCCAGGCTCCCCATGGCTATATATTTATCTTTTATTCCTTCATTTGATTTGGAGCTGAATAAATTGGAAAAGCTGGGAGTGATTCATGCACTGTGGACTGCATATTGATCTGGCACAGCCTCCTCCTCACAGCCCCCCATTAGTCATTGCCGATCAATGGTTCCCTCTGCCTGGGCATCTGTGTTTGTGGAGCCGAGAGAGGAAGCCCATCCTGGGGGGAGAGGCTTGTGCAACTTCGCAGCCCCCTGCCCAGCCCCTCCTGCTTTTGCAGCCTCTCTCACCTGAGGTTTGGGTGCTTAAAACTTTGTGCCACACTTGTGCCACGTCTGTGCCACGTTCACCGCCTGGCCTGGCCCACGCTGGCTTGGGGAAGGTTACACTCCAGGCATCATGCAGCTTATTGCGTCCAGTTCTGGTATCCCCCAGCGTAAGAAGGACACAAAGTGAGACCAGAGGAGGGCCACAAAGGTAGATCCAAGGGCTGGAGCATCTCTGCAGGCCCAGTCCTCCCCTGAGGCTGCTGGGAGCTGAAATGCCAAAGCTAAGTGGGAGCCTGGTTGTGTCCTCTCCATAGGGTCCCCTTCTGTATGTCTGTGCTAGACACACAGCAGCAGAAGAGACAGATAAACCTTGGTCCTGTCAGGGCTGATGAAATCCTCCAGCAGCTTCAGATGTGCTAACATGTTCTACCTGCCAGGCTGAGGCTGATTGGAGCATCTGACAGACAGCAGCTTCCCTCTGTGTTAAACATTAATAGCTTCCCAGCTTCTCCTGTGGATTTGCTGTTGCTAAGACCCAAGCTGCCTCTCTGGAGGTGTCAGCCCATGACAGCACAATTACTGTCCAAGCTCCACACTCCTGAGGAGGGCTTCAGCACAGAAAGGGAATGCATTGCCCAAGAGTGACTCGAGGGAACATGGGGGCATGAAGGGACTGAATTGAGGCTGTGCTGCACCACAGGGGCAGAGGAGAGCTGCTGATGGAATCCATCTCCACCATGGAAGGACGAGTGGTTTGATTCCAGAGAGATGCTCTCTCCAATAATCATGGGGCTGTGCAGCCTGGAGAAGTTGAAGGCTCCAAGGAGACCTAACAGCAGCCTTCCAGTACTTGAAGGGAGCCACTGGAAAGCTGGAGAGGCAATTTTGACAAAGGCTTGTAGTGACAGGATGAAAGAGAATGGAATGAAGCTTCAGGAGGGTAGATTCAGACTGGAGAATTAGGTAGAAATTCTTTTCTAGTGAGATGGAGACGCTGGCACAGGCTGCCCAGGGGGGTTGTGGATGTCCTCTCCCTGGAGGTGCTCAAGGCCAGGTTGGATGAGGCCTTGAGCAACCTGGGCTGGTGAGGAGATGTCCCTGCCCCTTCCCAGTTGGACCCAGATGATCTTCAAGGCTCCTTCCAACCCAACCCTATTCTATCAGTCTGTGGATATCTGATTACTCCTGGGTAGCCTGGACAAGAACATGTGGCCACAGCCCAATTCTGCCACCACTTTCCTCTGCCTCCTCTCATTTGCAGTAACTTCCCAAGCACCTTCTTCATCCTCACCTGAGGATTTCTGCAGACTTCATCCTCACATTTCTGCAGACTTCTGGCTCTTTGCTCTGCTCCTCTCCAGTGCTGGCTGCTTTTCAAGGAAGAAGCTCCAGGATGTAAATATGGCAATGTTGTATAAAGTCTCAGCAACTTCCCCCCCTCCCTGCCCCCCCTCCCCCCATCCTTTTGTATATGATTCACAATTTTGCCTCTCAGAAAGCCTCATGCCAGTGAAATGCATCCTCCCTGCCAAGCTGAGGCTTTTCCCCTGCTGAAAATATCTGAAACTGCAAGTGTGAGAGGTTTTGGTACAACTCTGCCTTCATGATGTTCACCATTTGGGTCTGGTTCAAGGTTTTCCTTCCTGGCCACGTGATCTTTCACCCAGGCTAGATCTGAAAACAAACTAACCTTTCTCTGCCAAAAAAGGGAGGGATCCTTTCAGGAGCACAGGGTGAGAGCCAATCCAGCAATGATCCATGGAAACACAAAGTCACAGGGTGCCATCTTTCACAAATCTAGGCATTAAAAGATCAGTTGATGACCAAAAACATGGCCCAAGTGCTTTGAAACCTACATCATTTGCGTGCCCCCTCCCTGGAGGTGGTCCAGGCCAGGTTGGATGAGGCCTTTGAGCGACCTGGGCTGGTGGGAGGTGTGCCTGCCCGTGGCAGGGGGTTGCAACTGGATGATCAAAGTTGTAGACAGGCAGAGGTTGGTCTCTTCTCCCAGGCAGCCAGCACCAGAACAAGAGGACACAGTCTCAGGCTGCACCAGGGGAGGTTCAGGTTGGATGTTAGGAAGAAGTTCTACACAGAGAGTGATTGCCCATTGGAATGGGCTGCCTGGGGAGGTGGTGGAGTCACCATCCCTGGAGGTGTTCAGGAGGAGACTTGATGGGGTGCTTGGTGCCATGGGTTAGTTATTTAGGTGGTGTTGGATTGGTTGATGGGGTGCTTGGTGCCATGGGTTAGCTGTTTAGGTGGTGTTGGATTGGTTGATGGGGTGCTTGGTGCCATGGTTCAGTTGTTTAGGTGGTGTTGGATTGGTTGATGGGGTGCTTGGTGCCATGGGTTAGCTGTTTAGGTGGTGCTGGATTGGTTGATGGGGTGCTTGGTGCCATGGTTCAGTTGTTTAGGTGGTGCTGGATTGGTTGATGGGGTGCTTGGTGCCATGGTTCAGTTGTTTAGGTGGTGTTGGATTGGTTGATGGGGTGCTTGGTGCCATGGTTCAGTTGTTTAGGTGGTGTTGGATTGGTTGATGGGGTGCTTGGTGCCATGGTTCAGTTGTTTAGGTGGTGTTGGATTGGTTGATGGGGTGCTTGGTGCCATGGGTTAGTTGTTTAGGTGGTGTTGGATTGGTTGGTGGGGTGCTTGGTGCCATGGGTTAGTTGTTTAGGTGGTGTTGGATTGGTTGATGGGTCGGACACGATGATCTCGAAGGTCTCCTCCAACCTGGTTTATTATTCTATTATTCTAATCTTTTTTTATGGTCCCTTCCAACCCAAACCATTTTATGGAGCTGTGAATCCTCAGAGTCACAGAGGAAGCAAAAAGCAGGGCCAGTGGCAGACCCACTGGACAGACAGACAGACAGATAATGCACTGCACTCTGCTTTTGACTGCGCTTCAGCCTCATCCCAGGTGGTTGCAAGTTGTTATCTGTTTTGGGTACCCCCCCCAGGGAAATATTTTCTCCTTGCCTCTGGGAGAACCAGAGTCAGGTCTGTTTATAAACCTAGTTATTGGGATAAATGAACAATTAAAACCCTTGGGAGCCTCAATTTCCATTTATAAAAGTCTCCTGTTAGGATTAGTTGATAATGCAGATTCTCAGCTGCTGCCTTAAAGACACCCCTCAGTGCTGGGGCGGGGCTTCAGGCAAATCGCTGCTGCTTGTTAGCAGTGCTTTTTTGCTTCTTCTTTTCTTCTTCTTCTTCCTTCTTTTTCTTCTTCCTTCTTCTGCTCCTTCTGCTTCTTTTCCTTCTTCTGTTTATTCTTCTTCCTTTTTTCCTTTTTCTACTTTCTTCTTCTTTTCTTCTTCTTCTTCTTTTCTTCTTCTTCCTTCTCTCTTCTTCTTCTTCTTTCTTCTTCTTCTCTTTTCCTTCTTTCTCCTTTTTCTTCTTCCTTCCTTCTCCTTCGTTCTTCCTCCTTTTCCTCCTTCTTCCTCCTTCTCCTTCCTCCTTTTCCTCCTCTTCCTCCTCTTCTCTTCTTCCTTCTTCTCCTCTTCTTCCTCCTCTTCTCTCCTCTTCCTTCTTCTTCCTCTTCTTCTTCTTCCTCTTCTACTTCTTCTTCTTCCTCTTCTTCCTCTTCTACTTCTTCTTCTTCCTCTTCTTCCTCTTCTACTTCTTCTTCTTCCTCTTCTTCTTCCCCTTCTTCTTCCCCTTCTTCCTCTTCTTCTTCCCCTTCTTCCTCCTCTTCTTCCTTTTCTTCCTCTTCTTTTCCTTCTTCTTCTCCTTTTTCTTCTTCCTCCTTCTCCTTCTTCTTCCTCTTCTTCTTCCTCCTCCTCTTCCCCTTCCCCTTCCCCTTCTCCTTCTCCTTCTCCTTCTCCTTCTCCTTCTCCTTCTCCTTCTCCTTCTCCTTCTCCTTCTCCTTCTCCTTCTCCTTCTCCTTCTCCTTCTCCTTCTCCTTCTCCTCCTTTGTCTCCTTCTCCTCCTCCTTCTTTCTTTTCCTTTCTTCTTCTCTCCTCCTCCTTCTTGATTATTATTATCACTCTTATGCTTGTTTTTATTACTGTTACCCTAGCAAGAGGATCAGCTCTGCATACGACAGGTCTGACAGCAAAAAGTTACCCAATAACATCAGGTGAACTTTGAATGCCATTTGTTTCATCCCTTTTTAATTTCCAAAGTGTCATGCTATTGCATTTGGGGGGGGTGGGGGGTTGATGGGGGTAAATTCTCCCTTCACCTCCTGAATTTGATAGCAGCCCAACGTGCCTGGACTGTTTCCCACTGATATTTCTGTGTATTTAATCCTTGCAATATAAGGAGGAGATTAGCTGCTCATATTTTGTACATTTGTTTTATAATTGCCTGGCTTTTTTTTCCCCTTTTTTCTCCTTCTCATTAATGAAGTGATTTAGAGTTGTGCAGAAAATGAGGCACGAAATGACATTGGAAGCTGACTGTGGATACACAGCTTGCAGGATGGGTTCTGGTTCCAGGGGCTGCGGCACCTCTGCGGTGAGGACAGGCTGAGGGAGCTGGGGGTGTGCAGCCTGGAGAAGAGAAGGCTCCGGGGGGGGCCTTAGAGCTGCCTGCCAATACCTGAAGGGATCCTACAGGAAGGCTGCAGAGAGACTTTTCCTGAGGGTGCCTAAAGACAGGACAGGGGGGGAATGGTTTGAAGCTGAGGGTGAGCAGGGTTGGACTGGAGCTGAGGAAGAAGTTCTTCAGTAGGAGGGTGGGGGAGACTCTGGAACAGGCTGCCCAGGGAGGTGGTGGAGTTGTTGTCCCTGGAGGTGTTCGAGAAACCTGTGGCCATGGCACTTTGGGATGTGATTTAATGGCCAGGGTGGTGTTGGCTTGATGGTTGGGCTCAGTGTTGGAATGGAATGGAATGGAATGGAATGGAATGGAATGGAATGGAATGGAATGGAATGGAATGGAATGGAATGGAATGGAATAGAATAGAATGGAATAGAATAGAATGGAATAGAATAGAATGGAATAGAATAGAATAGACCAGGTTGGAAGAGATCTTTGAGATCATCAAGTCCAACCTATCACCCAACACCATCTGATCAACTCAACCATGGCACCAAGCACCCCATCCAGTCTCTTCCTAAACACCTCCAGTGATGGTGACTCCGCCACCTCCCTGGGCAGCACATTCCCATGGCCAATCTCTCTTTCTGTGAAGAACTGTTTCCTAACATCCAGCCTGAACCTCCCTTGGCACAGCTTGAGACTCTGTCCTCTTGTTCTGGTGCTGCTTGCCTGGCAGAAGAGACCAACCCCCACCTGGCTACAACCTCCCTTCAGATCTTAGAGGGCCTTTCCAATCCAAAGAGTTCTGTGAGTCTATGATTCTGTGATCAGTGATTGGGACTCAGTAGGGCTTGTACAGGCAGTGGGGGCAGAGTAGAAATCCACTTCTATCCACAGCAACTCCCTGCCAGACATCTCTAATGAGAAACCCCTTTTGATCACTTCATCAGCTCATCACTTCATCAGAGAAAATTAATTTAACCAAGAAGAGAAACATCTCTCATAAAGCTGTCCAAGTGAGGGAGCCTCTTTCTCCCTCACAGGTCCTCCAATACAGTGGGATGCCTGGGGAACTGCCAGTAAACTTCCTGGTTCTTCTCCATTAATTGCCATAAGCTTGTTAACCACACAGTAATCATAAATGCCTCTGTTTGTTCCTGGCCAGTGATTACAGCAGCAGCAGGAGAGGTGGAGACAAAGGGAACGGAGAGGCATCGATTCCCATCGCAGGCAGATCATCAAAGGCAGCCTGCTGCTGGTGTGTGCCTGGGCAGGGAGGTCTTTGCACAGATAATGACTGGAGCAAACATTGATCTGTTCAGACACAGGCTTGAGAGGCTCTTACTGGGTGCTCTGCCTGAGGAAATCAATACTGGCACTTGCAGAGAGAAAGGGAAGAAGGGGAAAGCCTCTGTGGTTGTGGGTGTTCGTGGTTCAGTGGCACAGAACAAGGCGTTTGGAGCTGGGCAGGAAGAGGGCTGGCTCCAGCTGGAGCACAGCCAGGAGTCTAATGCTTCTGCCTGACCCAGGTTTCTCTCCTCTCTACCCTGAGACACTGAAATATGTCTCTCCCTTGAACCTAACCTGCAAGGCAAAAGACAGAGACGTGGCTGCTGCAGACAGGCAGCACAGGAGGTGAGAGCATTGGCAGGCTTCAGGGGGTGTTGAACACGGTGGGGGAGGCCAACCTTTCTCTGGACAGGAGGCCACTTTTGTGTCACAGCCAGCACAGCCGAGCAGAGGCAAGCAATGACTGACACATGGACATAAGCAGCTTCTTGACACTGCAGTTCTGGCTTCCCCAGGACCACAGCCCCTTTGCAGCTGGATGAGTAACTCCCTTCTGGATCGTTTTTCTGCAGTGACTTCATGACCCATGCCAACCTGCTCACACCCGAGGAGAGATCATCCTCTTAATTGCAATCTTCTTGTTATGCAAAGCCATCAGCAGACTAATGTCCCATGTTATTACCAGGGGCTCCAGACACCTCCATTCAAACAGCAGCCAGGATGTGTGCAAAAGCAGAGCTGAGACCTACAGCCAGGCAAACTGGCTCGGCCCTGGGGGACCTGGGGAAGGCAAACAGCTCTCTTGTGTTATTGTTGGAGGTAGTGACTGTGACAGCTACAGGAAGCCAGGGTTTATGACTGAAGGGGAACAAACTCCCCTGCTAAAGCCCCTCTGTGGCTCTCTCCAGGTCCCAGACTCCTCCTCTTCCATGGATGTCTGCTAAGGCCATAAAGCACTCATTAACATCCCTGCCCTGAGACATTGCCCTGGCTGTGCAGTCTCCATCCCTGAAAGATTTCAGGACCCAGTTGGATCAGGTGAGCTGCTCTGAACTCACAGGTAGCCCTGCCCTGAGCAGGAGGTTGGGCTGGAGACCCCCTGGGGTCCCTTAGTTCATAGGTTTATGCAATGGGTTGGGTTGGAAGGGACCTTAAAGTTCATCTAATTCCAACCTCCCTTCCCACCTCCTACCAAGCCCTCAGCCAAAGATGGCTCCTGGCCACCACACTATGGCTGCTAAGGCCTCTGCAGGTGGAGAGCTGTAGAAAAGGGAAGGAAAACCCCAACATTTTTGGGCCACTGGTTACTTTCTGTTGTTATTTCATAAGAACTGGAAGGTTTCCTGCAGCAGAAACACGCTGGTGGGATGGATTACACTTGTCTGTGGTGTTTGCCCACCCCAGCACTTCTTTCTAATGGGGGTGGTATTCCCTGGGGAATTGTTTAGCTCTTGTAAGCAGCTTTTTATGTAATACAGCACAGGGCTGTGGGAGAAGGAAACTGGAGCCAAAAGAGCCACCTGTGACTGCAGGAAGCAAATGCTCTGCGCTGCACTCTTGGTGTCAGTCGTTCTCAGGGCTTCTGAAGCGGTGCTGATGTTAAGTAAGCAAAGTGCTCTGCTTAATCACAGACTCCACGTGCTCCTGAGAGACATGGAGCCAGCTCCCCTCAGCTTCTCTCTCACACCCAATATGAAACATCCAGGGCAAGATTAATGTGCTCTGAGCCTCTCTCAGGGAGCCACAGGGCAGCAAATGTTTGTCCAGAGGAGGGTCCCCAGAGAGGCTGAAGGATGCTGCCTGCTTTGATCTGGCAAAAGAACCACAGAGAACAGAAAGTTCTCTCGAGATATCACTCAGGATCTGCAGCCTTGGACAAACTCAGCCTCAGCTGATGGAGAAAGCTACCTATGGAGCCAGTGTGAGACAGCTTTGCTCACTCCACTCTGCCTGGTAGCAGAGGAGGGCTGAGGTGGAATCCACCCAGCAGCTTGGCTGAAGAGGACGAGGGCAGAGCTGTCTCTGAGCAGGTGTGAAAACCACCCTGAGAGAGAGGTATTTTGTAAAGAGAAGACAATCTCTTTTTAACACAAAATATCTTCCTCCAGCCCCTTGCCCCTAACTGGTGCTGCTGGGTGCTGAGCCCTCTAGGGTACCTGCTGTCCCCTGTCATGAGAAGCTGCCAGCCTGGGTGTCAATAATTCAGATAACTTGTAGAGATTCCCTGTGCTCCTGCAGCAGGCAGAATGGTGCCCAGAAAGCTTCTCTGAGCTTCCAGCAGCGGCTCTGGATGAAACACTCCTGTGGTGCAGAGCTGAGTGTGTCACAGCAGCATTCTTGGCCAGGTGGAAGGGCCTGCTTAGCAAGAGCTTGCTCTCTTTCACTCCTCTCTTTAGCTCACACCTCTCCCAAATGGGTGGCATCCCAGAAAGTGGGAGAGAGACAATTGCCTTTTTCCCTTGGTCTTCCTCTCCCCTCCCTGGCTGTCACTTCCTACCACTTCCACATCGATTTCTTTGCCTCCCCTCTGCCCTGAGCCTCCCTTGCCTTTTCTCTTTGAGCTGCAGTGGCAGTAGTTGGGTTGTGGGAGCTTTCAATTTCCTATTCAGTTCATCATGGAGCAGTAATTTTCTGCACTTCCATAATTAGGGGAATTTAAAGCAAACTACCCTGATGATTACAGCCGGATTCAATTTCGGTTGCTTTGATCACCAAAGGATGAAGACACTGCTTGAATATTTGGTGATGTGCTCTGCCTGAAGAAGAGCCTCACACCAGCTGCTGCCATGCTCTCTTCCCTATCCACCTCGCTCCTAGCAGCCCCCATCACTCCTTCCTACCAACTCAGAGGCCTTCTGCTGCTTCCTCAGCTCAGGTGGAAGCAAATGTCCCTTCCCAAAAGCTCTGTTAAAATCCCACCTGAGAGGGCAGCCTGATCTGATTGTGACAGCAGGGAACAAGGAAAGAATCATCAGGGAATTTAATTTCCAGGCATGTGCCTCAGTTCCTTCCTCTGTATGAAGTGACAGGGCAGTAATTTGCTGTTCTGCTCTGTAAAGGCTCCTGTGTGCAGCGCTCCAAGGGCAGAATGCAAGCCTGATTCCTTGGTTCTGCAAGACAGGTTGGGAACCCCCATGACATCAAGGGGGCTTTGGTGTGGTAATTATTCCTTTCTGGTTTTATCACCCAGGAATAAACACAAGACCTTTTGCCATGACCTTTCAGCTTTAGTTATGCTTTAGCTATCTCTCTGATCCACTCTTTTCTGCTCCAGGGATGAGAATTCATCCAGGAGGGAGCAGCCCACTGCAGCATTTATTTGTTTCTGGTTCCAGAGACAGTGCTGAGGTGGCTGAGGACACTCTGTGTGTTTGCTGAGCCTCCATGAATGCCCAGTGAGGGCTGCAGGGAGCAGGCAGGATTCACTGCTTCACAGATTCATAGACTGCATTGAGGTGGAAGGGATCCTCAAAGGGCATCCTGTCCAATCCCCCTGCAGTCAGCAGGGACACCTCCAGCTAGAGCAGGCTGCACAGGGCCACATCAAGGCTGATCTTGAATGTCTCCAGGGACAGAGCCTCAACCACACCCCTGGGCAACCTATTGCAGTATTTCACCACTCTCATTGTGTAGAACTTCCTCCTGATGTCCAACCTAAATCTTCCCTACTCCACTTTCAAACCATTGCTCCTTGCCCTATCACTCCAAGCCCTTCTAAACAGCCCCTTCCAGGCCTTCCTGTAGGTCCCTTTCAGATATTGAAATGTTGTTGTAAGGTCTCCCCAGAGCCTTCTCTGCTCCAGGCTGAGCAGGATGTAGGATCTTAGGCTGGATGTTAGGAAGAAGTTCTTCCCAGCAAGAGAGATTGGCCATGGGAATGTGCTGCCCAGGGAGGTGGTGGAGTCCCCATCACTGGAGGTGTTTAGGAGGAGACTGGATGGGGTGCTTGGTGTTGTGGTTTAGTTGGTTAGATAGTGTTGGGGGATAGGTTGGGCTTGATGATCTCAAAGGTCTTTTCCAATCTGGTTAAGTCTATTCTATTCTATTCTATTCTATTCTAGTCTATTCTATTCTAGTCTAGTCTAGTCTAGTCTAGTCTATTTTAGTCTAGTCTAGTCTATTGTAATCTATTCTAGTCTAGTCTAGTCTATTTTAGTCTAGTCTAGTCTATTGTAATCTATTCTAGTCTAGTCTAGTCTATTTTAGTCTAGTCTAGTCTATTTTAGTCTATTCTATTCTATTCTATTCTAGTCTATTCTAGTCTAGTCTATTTTAGTCTAGTCTAGTCTATTGTAGTCTATTCTATTCTATTCTATTCCAGTCTAGTCTAGTCTAGTCTAGTCTATTTTAGTCTAGTCTAGTCTAATCTATTCTAGTCTAGTCTGCTCTGGTCTAGTCTAGTCTAGTCTATTCTAGTCTAGTCTGGTCTGGTCTAGTCTAGTCTATGACAGGAGAAGCAGGAAAAGGCATTTCAGGCTTGAGGAAGAGGACAGAGCAGAGGGCAGGGGCTGGGATGACCACTACAGCAGCTGGACCACAGCAGCTCCTCTCCAGCTCGAATGCACTGACTGTGCTGGGAGCTGCACCACACCTGCCACAATCCTTCCAGCCCTGGAGAAGCTCAGAGCCTACCTTCCACAGGTAGCTGCCCTCAATGAGACATCACACAGGCGGAGGTTCTGCCTTCCTGCTCCCAAATGGGCTGTCAGCTCCAGTATATTAATAGACTATTAATGCATCCAAGTTTCCTGAGTCATGTCTATGGGTTTTCCATAGGTTAATTAGGCCATATTTCAGGATAATTACAGCTGTATATTTCTGCACTAATTAAGTGGCTTTAAAACATCCCCACAATGTGGCTCAGTGAATCATAATTAAGCTTCCACTGCCTCCTGCTATACACTATGGAACTAATACCCATAAAAGACCCAAGCCCTGCTCCGTGCCAGCAGCAAATTAGAGCTCACCAAAATAATCCTATGGACTCTCTCTCTTTTTTTCTCCCCTCCCCTCCCCTCCCCCCTTTTTATTTTATGTATATGGAATCATGTGCAAGTCAATTCTAAATTAATATTACATGAGTCATCAAAATGCTGCAGCTTTCCTTCTCTTGGTTTGTATTGATCCTCCCACGTGAGCTGTCACCTGGTGGGGACAGCAGGGGACCAGGCTAGGGGGAGAGTGACTCATTCATGCAAGGTTTGCTGACAGCAATGTGCTTTGCTCTTGCCCTGCCTTCCAGGAAGGGAAGCTTTAAGGTCCATGGGGAAACTGACAGTGAGATCTGCACTGGTTTCTTCCCCTTCCATGCAAGTCTGGGAGCTGAATATGAGGAAAGGCTGAGAGCTGAGTTGGTGCAGCCTGGAGAAGAGAAGGCTTAGGGGAGACTTTGTTGGACCAGCACATAATGGGTGGCTACCAGGAGGATGGAGATTCCCTTTTGAGGAGGAGTGCCATGGAGAAGAAAAGGAGTGATGGGGACAAGTTCCTGCTGGGGAGATTCCTGCTGGACTCCAGAAGAAATTTCCCCATGAGAACAGTTAGAGATTGGAATCATCTCCCAAGGGAAGCAGTGGAGTCTCCTCCATTGGACAGTTCCAGGACTCAGGCTGCTGAGCCAGCTCATTGCAACTCCATTCTCACCTGGAAAGGTTGGAGCAGATGAGCCTTGGGGTCCCTTCCAACCCTTCATTGTCATCTTCCTCTTTCATGTTCTTATGACAATGCCACCAGGATGATTCATAGACTGACAGAATGCTTTGGGTTGGAAGGGACCTTGAAGATCATCCAGTTCCAACCCCCCTGCCATGGGCAGGGACACCTCCCACCAGCCCAGCTTGCTCAAGGCCTCATCCAGCCTGGCCTTGAGCACCTCCAGGGAGGGGACATCCAGCACCTCCCTGGGCAACCTGCTCCAGTGTCTCCCCAGCCTCACTGTCAAGAATTCCTCCCTAATCTTCAGTCTAGCTTCTAGTTCCACTTATTTTCATCCCCCATCCCCCTCTCTGGACCTGTGAATGTTGTTCAGCAGTTTAAAAGGGCCTGGAAACGTGGAATGTAGCTGTGGGGAATTATCTTGGGCAGCAGATTTCAGGCAATGTCTCTGCTTCCCTCCCCCCCCCCCCCCTTTTTCATCTGATTTACTCTAGCTGTATCTACAAGGCTTTGATGTGAGCTTGCAGCTAACATTCTAGTGGACAAATTAATAATTAGATGGTGGAGTGATGGGGGCTTTAGAAACACAATTAGACAGATAGACAGAGAGGGAGATGGATAGAGAGATAGATCAGCCTGGCTGAGGGAAGTGAATTTTAAGCGACGTTATAGCACATTAATGGAAATCCAATGTGATATTCACCCTGGAAACTCATTCCAGGGGTTGAGTTCAGCTGCTCAGGAGACAGACACAACACCATGTGAGCAGCACAGCACAGCCAATCCAAAGCAGCCCTGGGTTCCTGCAACCGAGTCCTGCTGCAAAGCAAAGCGGCTTCAGAATTTCCCTGCTAGCATCAGGGCTTCCCACACGGTCCTTCTGCCACCTCTGTGAGGAACCTCACCTAAGGAGTAGAGCTGGGGAGGGACAGCTGCATGCAGAGAGCTCACAGGCAGGAATAGAAGCCAAATGTGTAGGTTCATTGTTGACTCATTCAGCCATTTCTGCCTGCAACACTGCCATGTGAATCAGGAGCTCGGTGCCCTGAGGCACCACATTGGTGGTGTGGGGTAGAGAGTCCTGGAGTGCTGGGTTGTAACCAAGGCATTGCATAAATGCCTCTCACTTGTGCAGATCTACTGTCTCTAGGTCTCAGGGCTGCATCTCAAGAGCCTCCTGTTTGGGTGTAGAACATTCACTGCTGGATGTGGCTCACCCCAAAAGTGCTTCCTGAGCAAGGGAGGGAAACCTGCTGGCTTCATTATCTATTTGTTATGAATGGGAGAGGGGGGAAAAGGAGATCAGGTCAGGTGAGGAAAAGCTTTTTAATCATGAGAGGGGGGGAAGCATGGGAACAAATTATCCAAGAGAGCCATAGAAACTCCTCCCTCAGAGGCTGATAAAGGTTGGCACCTGGCAAGGATGTTTGGGGCATTTATGGTTCTGCTTCAGTGGATGAGGAAGGAAGCAATGCTCTCCTGAGGTCCCTCCCAGCTGTGTGTGCAGAAAGGAAGGAAGCTGAATCATGAGTCAAAAGAGACAGAGCCTCAGTTGTGATGAAGATGCTTCAGAAACACCTCTAGTGTGGGAGATATCAGCCTTGCAGTGGGTAGGTTCCCCAGGATGGATGAAACTTGCTGCAGTTCAAGCCACAGACACCTTGCCCTGCAACAACCATCAGTGCTGGAGGCAGCTTGCTTTCCAACAGGCCTCTAAGCAGCAAGGAGAGAAGAGGAGGGAACTGAGGTCTTTGAAGCCTTCCACCTCTCTTCTTCCCTGCCCCCTGGAGTCTGAGTTGCAGGCCCAGCAACACTGCAGGGAGATCATAATATCATAGTATCAGTATAATATCACAGTATCAGTCAGGGTTGGAAGGGACCACAAGGATCATCTAGGTCCAACCCCGTGCCATGGGCAGGGACACCCCACACTAGATCAGCCTGGCCAGAGCCTCATCCAACCTGGGCTTAAACACCTCCAGGGACAGGGCCCCAACCACCTCCCTGGACAACCCATTCCAGGGCTGCACCACTCTCATGGGGAAGAACTTCCTCCTCCCCTCCAGCCTGAATCTCCCCACCTCCAGCTTCATTCCATTCCCCCTAGTCCTATCACTACCTGAGATCCTGAGCAGTCCTTCCCCAGCCTCCTCAGCTAAACATAGCTCTGCCCCAGCTCTTGCCCTAAAGCCTTCAGGAGTCACAATAGCAGAGTTTGAAAAGAAGAACCACTGAAACTGGGTCACTGTTAGACATGCAAGGGAGGATTTTCAGAGCTGTTGGAAAGATCTGGGGGCCCTGTTCCAGTTCAGGAGGGAGCCAACCTCCCCCTTTGCCTGCCCACCCAGGTTCCTGGGCCCCACCAGATGCCATTAGCTCAGCTTTGATGCTGCACTCCTCAGGGGGCTGTTTTCCTGGCTCTGGAGGGAACAAGGGGCTGTATTTTGATGCAACCTGCTAAGTGCCCTGCAACACTTAGGCTGGAAGGCTCTGTGCAAAATGCCAGCCATTAGCATTAATCTTTCCTCTGTGTTGCTGCTGCCTTTTATGTGGCAGGCAGTGCACTCTACAGAAAGCTGCTGTCGCTGGGAAAAACATTCCTGTACATTTGTGGCTGAGCTGGAGGGCAGATCAGGAGAAGGGAAAAGAAGAATTCTATAGAATCATAGAATTAGAGAATGCATTGGGTTAGGAGGGACCCTCAAAGGTCATCTTGTCCAGCCCCCCCCCTTGCAGTGAGCAGTGATATCTCTAACTAGATCAGGTTGTTCAGAGCCTCATCAAGTTTGACCTCGAGTGTCTCCTGGGATGGGGCCTCCACCACATCTCTGGACAACCTGCTCCAGTATTTCACTACCCCCATTGTGAAGAACTTCCTCCTGATGTCCAAGGTGCTGAGCTGCAGATGCTCCTCAGGGAACCAGCAGGCAGGAATCTCTCCCAGGGGCGGTGGGTTGGCCTCTTCTCCCTAGTGCCAGATGATAGAAGGAGAGGAAAGGGCCTGAAATTGTCCAGGGGAGGGTTGGGTTGGAGAGGAGGAACAATTTCTTTGCTGCAGGAGTGGTCAGGGATTGGCACAGGCTGCCCAGGGAGGTGGTGGAGTCCCCATCCCTGGAGGTGTTCCAGGAACCTGTGGCCATGGCACTTGTGGCTGTGGTGGTGTTGGGTTGATGTTGGGCTGGATGATCTCAGAGGGCTTTTCCAACCCAAACACTTCTGTGTGTCTAGGAAACAGGCTGTGGTGTGTTCCATAGGCACTGATGGTGTTATTCATCCTGTGGTAATAAACTCTGCCTTCCCTATCCTGTGACTCCACAATCAAATAAAGAGCAGACAACAATAAATTAATATCTTTTACTAGGGGCTAGACAAGGCTCTCATTCTAATGCTGTTGTCAGTCTTGTAGGCAGTGAGATGAAGGAGGGAGAGGAGGAGGAGGGAGAGGAGGAGGAGGGAGAGGAGGAGAAGGAGGGAGAGGAGGAGAAGGAGGGAGAGGAGGAGGAGGAGAAGGAGGGAGAGGAGGAGAAGGAGGGAGAGGAGGAGGAGGAGGAGGGAGAGGAGGAGGAGGAGGGAGAGGAGGAGGAGGGAGAGGAGGAGGAGGAGGGAGAGGAGGAGGAGGAGAGGAGGAGGAGGGAGAGGAGGAGGAGGAGGGAGAGGAGGAGGAGGAGGGAGAGGAGGAGGAGGAGAGGAGGAGGTGAAGGGAGAGGAGGAGGAGGAGAAGGAGGGAGAGGAGGAGGAGGAGAAGGAGGGAGAGGAGGAGAAGGAGGGAGAGGAGGAGGAGGAGAAGGAGGGAGAGGAGGAGAAGGAGGGAGAGGAGGAGGAGGAGGGGAGGAGGAGGAGATGAAGGGAGAGGAGGAGGAGATGAAGGGAGAGGAGGAGGAGGAGAATGAGGGAGAGGAGGAGGAGGAGAAGGAGGGAGAGGAGGAGAAGGAGGGAGAGGAGGAGAAGGAGGGAGAGGAGGAGAAGGAGGGAGAGGAGGAGAAGGAACTTTTGAGGGGAAGGGGGGGAGGGGGAGAAGGAAAAAAAAGAGAAAGAAAGCATTTAACCTTGCTTGTTAGACATGCGAATCCCGTGTCTCATTTCCTGTGGCCTTACCCCATGTGTAAGCACTGATAAGGGCTGTGTGAAATTGACAGCTGGGGCCGCGGCGTCTCCCTGCCATCAGCCGCTGCTTTATTGCGGCGATAAGGCGGCGAGGCTGGCGGAGCAGCACCGAGCCCCGCAGCCGCCAGCCAGCAGGGAGAGGTGAGGAGAGCAGCACGCCGCTGGGAAGGCTGCTATTAGTTAATGAGCAAGTGTGTCGCCCGTCTGTGTGCTGCTGCTGGGTTTGCACGCCCAGCCGCGCTGCTGCCGGGCTGTGTGCGAGAGCAGAGCAGAGGGCGGGGGGGAAGGTGGAGGGGGCAGGGGAGGTGTGAGTGTGCAAGAAACTCTGCCTGTGTGAGGAGCAGCCAAGGAGGCAGCAGTCCAAGGGCAAAACACATTTGGGCACGTTCATAAATTGCTGGAATGGTTTGGGTTGGAAGAGACCATCCACTTCCAAGCCCCTGCCGCGGGCAGGGACACCTCCCACCAGCCCAGGTTGCTCAAGGCAGCACCTGCAGGGAGGGGACATCCACAGCCTCCCTGGGCAACCTGTGCCAGTGTCTCCCCACCCTCACTGGTGAGAATTTCTTCCTAATTTCCAGTCTCAATCTGCCCTCCTCAAGCTTTAATCCATTCCCTCTCACCCTCTCCCAACCAGCCCTTGTCCAAAGTCTCTCCCCAGCTCTCCTGTAGCTCCCTTCAGGTACTGGAAGGCTGCTCTGAGATCTCCTTGGAGCCTTCTCTTCTCCAGGCTGAACAGCCTCGACTCCCTCAGCCTGTCCCCATAAGAGAGCTGCTGTGTTTGTGAGGACAAACACGAGGAATGCTTAGAGGAGCAGGCCATGCAGCAGCTGGGTAAGAGCACAGTGCTGCTGCTGCCTGCTGGAGGGGCTGGATGATCTCAGTGACTCTCTGAGCCCAGCTGTGAAGATTTTCTGCTTTGGGTATTGAAACTCTGACAGCTTTGCTGGGTGGGGTTACAGTGCCTGGCATGTGTCCCTGAGGGTGTTCCCTGCACTTCTGATGCTGCTTTGCAGACATCTCTATCCCTGGTGTGCTCCTCAGCTAAGATCACTGGTGATGAGTTGAAAGGGGAGAGATGTGCATCCCTTGGGCTCTTCCAGCTATGGATTCCTCTTCTCCATTCCCCAGCCAGGGGAGGTCCCATCTCAGTGATGGAGAGTGGACTAACACAGCACTATCTGGCAGGCAGCAGTGTGCCCCTGCCCTGTCCTCACTGCTAGTGGAAGCCAATGTGCTAGGCAGGAGGGAATGAGTGGCCCAGAGGGCTTCCAAACACTTGGACCAGAGCAGGCCTGTTAAATCAGAGCAGATGGCCACATTAGCCCTGCAAAAGAGCAGCAACTCTCCCTGCTCATCTCTGGGCCCCCCCACAACCCAGTCCTCAGCCTTCCAATTTTCTCTACAAGCTTCTGACAGCTGCTCCTCAGGAAATTGCACTTGTGTGGTGAGCCAGGGCGAGAGAATCCTAGCCCTCACCTCCTTTTCATTACCAATAAGCACACAATCCCTTTGTCTTCTAAAGCAATTTCATAGCCAGTGCACAAATAGGGATCCATCAAAGGAGCCTTTCAGTGGGCTGGCACGAGAGACAATGGGAAGCAGAGACACCTCCACCAACAAAGAGCTGCATTTCCATTTTGATAACCAGCGTCCCTGGCTCCCTGTTCAGCACCAGCACCTTGTTTTCTCTCTCCCCTTCCCCAAGCCAGGGAGAAGAGCCTGCCAAGCAGAATGGTGGCTACAATAGCATCTCCCCTTCCCTCCCCTTGCCAGTTGTCCTGCTGACAGATCTGATGGGCCTGCCTGCCACCAGCTGCCTTTTCTTCTACACAGGACACAGAGAGAGAGAAAAGGAGGCCTCATAGCCCTCCCTTCAGAGCTATCTTCCTCTTTCATGCTCTTGTTACGTTGCCACCAGGGTGAACCATGGGTTGATAGAGTGGTTTGTGTTGGAAGGGACCTCAAAGATCATCCAGTTCCAACCCCCTGCCATGGGCAGGGACACCTCCCACCAGCCCAGGTTGCTCAAGGCCTCATCCTGCCTGGCCTTGGACACCTCCAGGGGAAGGACATCCACAGCCTCCCTGGGCAAGCTGTGCCAGTGTCTCCCCATCCTCACTCTAAAGAATTTCTTCCTTATCTCCAGTCCCAGCCTCCCTTCCTCAAGCTTCAATCCATTCCCTCTCCTCCTATCACTACAAGTCCTTGTCAGAAGTCCCTCCCCATCTCCCTTCCAGTACTGGAAGGCTGCTCTGAGGTCTCCTTGGAGCCTTCTTTTCTCCACTAGACTTGATGACCATGGCCCTAACAATGCAAAGGCAAGCAAACCCCTATCATCACTAGAGGGCTTCAGCCATGTCTGACTTATTTACCTGTTTAATCTCCTTCCTAAAAATGATTATCTGGAGCCACTGCAGAGCAGCTCTCAGGCTGTGTTGCAGAAGGTGCACAACATTGGTTCCTCTTGCTGTTACCAAACTGAAAAAGCAGGACACTGAGTTTCTGAACCACCTCCCCACCTTGGCCTGATGCTGTCCTGTGCTTAAGGTGCTTTCAACACTGCCTGAGCAAGGTCAGCAGCTTGTGGCTTGTCTGCACTGCTGACAAGTTGGTAGGCATTGTGTCACAGAGGGAAATTAGCATAGACAGCCCTTCTGGTTTGTCTGCTGCCTCCCAGGCCTTGCAATATTCATGTCCCCACAGCCAGAGGAAATGTAAGCAGGTTCCCCTATGAGCAGCTCCCAACTGGGCAACTCCTGCCAGAGGAATACATCAGAGGCAGAGTCAAAGCCACTGGGCACAGGAGGAGGTGAACTGGGAGAGATTCTGATCTGAGAATTCAGACTCCAAAACCACCCTACCCTGATGTCACCACCGTGGAACACAGCAACTGAGCTCAGCCACTGGGGGCTCTGGGAAAGGCAGGCGAGGAAATGAGGAGCTCCAGCTCGCTGCCCTCAGAGGGTCTGTGATGGAGCAGTAGCTGAGCACAGCAAGGCCGAATTGCTCCTTCCAGACCTCTGGGAGAGGATCCTGAAAGGTGGCTGAACAGATGCAGAGTGCTTTAGAGGTTCCTCTCTTTGCTGCTGTCCAGCGTCAATGCAGAGCAGGGCGCTGGTGCAGGAGCTGGCCAGAGTGCTGCTCACTCCATCTCCTTCTCTCAGGAGCAGGAGCAACTCCCTCTTGTGATGGTGAAGACCACACGCATGCACTTACTGCTGGTCCTCGGAAGAGGGCTGGGCTTTGTCCCCCGGAGGTTGGTTTTATGGTCGTTATCTCACCAACCAGCATTGCTTGCTCTGGCCAAAGCTCCAGCCTCAGCAGAGGAGCATTGTGTGTACTGGGCTCACCCTCAGAGGATGAAGAGATGCCTTCTTTCACTGCAGTGCCTCGTGGTGACAGGACATGGTGCCTGGACTGAGAGAGAAGCAGGGGTGAAAGGGGAAGCCGATTTGGAAGGCAGAGAGGGAGAAAGAATGGGTGACAGGCAGCCTGGAGTGGGCAAGGAAAGATGGAGGAGATCTTTTTAAAGGTGGGAGGGAAGGAAAGAGTGGGGAAGTGATGAAAACAGAGAGGCAAAGCAGTGTAGCATAGGATGGATTGTGCACCAGGAACCCAGGATCAAAATGCCAACTAAATCAGGATATTACAGGTCACTGAACACAAACTGCACAATGGCTGAGTCTCTAACAAAGGTTAAAACATGAAACAGAGGAAAACAGTGACACAATGCAGAGGCAGTGACCACAAGCTCCAGCCAAAAGGGAGGGTGTTGCAGAGCTGCTGGGAAATCAGAGGAAAGCACTGCTTGGAATCAGTGCCTGAAATGCAAAGGTGCTTTGCACAGCTAGCAGCCTGGGTGCCAGCACAGACACAGCCTGGGCAATGCCTCTCCATGAAAGTCATGCACTTGAGACACTTGGTAGGCATCAGAAGCCAACATAGCTTAGGGCAGGCAGAAACATGCTTAAAATGAAGGAAGGGATTGGGAAGGAAGGAAGGGAAGGAACGGAAGGAAGGGAAGGGGGGGAAGGGGAGGAGGGAAGGGAGGGAGGGGGGAGGAAGGGAAGGGGGAAGGGGGGGAGGGAGGGAGGAAGGGAGGGAGGGAGGAAGGGAGGAAGGGAGGAAGGGAGGGAGGAAGGGAGGAAGGGAGGAAGGGAGGAAGGGAGGAAGGGAGGAAGGGAGGAAGGGAGGAAGGGAGGAAGGGAGGAAGGGAGGAAGGGAGGAAGGGAGGAAGGGAGGAAGGGAGGAAGGGAGGAAGGGAGGAAGGGAGGAAGGAAGGAAGGAAGGAAGGAAGGAAGGAAGGAAGGAAGGAAGGAAGGAAGGAAGGAAGGAAGGAAGGAAGGAAGGAAGGAAGGAAGGAAGGAAGGAAGGAAGATGACTCTGTTCTGATGAGGAAAGAGCCTTGGAATCTCTCTGGCACACATACTCCTCACTGCCCAGTGAAACCCAGCCTGCTCCAGCTGTAGTCCCTGTGGTCTCACACCCTCCAGCCTGGGCCCAGGGACCCAGAAATCTTGACTCCCCCTAATCTTATCCATAAACCACCTCTGATCTCCCAGACAGGCTGTCCTCTAGGTGACTTTTGGGGTTGCTATGGCAGCAAAATTGATAACTCCCATCTAAGAAGGCAATTCAGTGTTGCACAGGCAGAACAACAGCATCCATCATGCCTGCACCCCATAGGTGCTGCAGTGTGTGACCACCAGATCTGCTTCAGCTGTGATTTCCAGAAGTCCCTGTAGCCACATGCTGTTAGCTGGACCATCTCAGGAAGGGAAAGCTGCTGCCCAGGCTGTGGAAGGTAAGCAAAGCCATGCAGCACTCTGGCTTGTCTGCAGCTGCTTTGCTTCACCTGAGATAGGTCCCAGCAGAGGGTGGCTGTGCTTGTTGGATGTTCAGTGGTGCAGTGCTCTTGGAAGGGATGCTTTGAGTTCTGCTCATGGGGATAGATGCTCCTTCAGCTTCACATTTTTGTTCTGCTGGGAGTCTGAGCTCTGCTGGATTTCTTCAGAGTATTCCTTTTTCCATGCCTCAGATGGGCCCAGCAGCCAATGGAGTTGTAGAAACAGAAGGAATCTGGGGATGCAGAGGATGGAAATGTAAGCCAGGTGGTCTGTGACAGAAACTCAGGCTATTATCTGTCTCTCCAGACTGAGGGCAGAGCTGGGAGTAATCCATCCTGCAGCTATCTTCCAGCACAGGCTTCAGATCTCAACCTGACAACTCTGTCTGCAGATGCAGGGCCAGAGAGGTGGTGTCTGAAGCTGCTCATTTTCCTTGCCTCTTCCCACAGATGCTGAATTTGGCTCAGGGAATTCAGGAGACAAAGACATGAACTTCTTGGACAGACCCAGAGAGGAGACAGAGCCCTGCACCCTGGCTCCATGGAGGGCAGCTGCAGTTCACAGTAGCTCAGCAGCACACAAAACAGCTACACTGAGTGGGGAGGAAAGAAGTGGAACGAGGAAAGACACATGGCAACGCTGAGAGCACAGTCTGGAGGGAAAACCTCCTGGCTGCAAGAAAAATCGGGTAACAAGAGGATGTGTGAGATCCCATGGCTGGTTTAGACATTTCTAGGATCACCATTCCTCACCTTTATTCACTTTTGGTTTGGTTTTGACACAGTTGTGTGTCTGGGAAATAACATTGAGAGGGAACCCTGAGAAATGACACTGAGAGGAAACCCTGCTTGTCCTCCCCTCCCTAACCCCCAGCAGCCCAGGCAACAAGACAGTGGATGAGATCCAGCTGCCTGTGCTACAGCACTCGAAAAAAATGCTGACATTTGTACAAAGAGAACTCCCTGAGTGTTTTATTGGCCTTAATGAGATCTCCCCAGGATGAACAGGATCTCCAAACCTGCATATGTGCCCTTTTGGACTCGGTTATACCTCCTCTTCCCCTTGATGCCGAGATGGTGCAGCAGGGAAGGGGTTCAACCCCTCACCTGGCACCTCCTAGCCCCCTCCTTGGCAGCAGGGGGATGCTGCCCTGCTCCCGTGCTGAAGCAGGCGCTGTGCCGCTCGGCTCTGCTCTCCCTCCTTTCCCTGCCGTATTCTCAGCTGCTTCTCGCAGCTCTCTGAGCTGCCTGTCTCTGCGGCTGTGATTGTAACAGCCGAGGTAGCAATTGCAAGTGCAATTTGCAGGCAGTGTTTCATGGACAGTTTAGAATCAGCCCCTCAGCGTTATCCTGAGCAGCCTTCACAAAGCCCCTGCTCATCAGGCACACTGACTGCACTCTGCCTTCTCCCCCTCGCCTGCAGCACTCACTCACACCCTTAGCTGCGCCACACCGCCAGGCATTAATGCTTCCTGCAAACAAACCTCCCCCTCGGTGGCCCTCCAGAGGAAGAGAACCATTGCTTTGTGGATCACTTTCTACAGCTGCCTAAAAGGAAGTTGTAGTCAGGTTGGGGGTCAGGCTCTCCTCCCAGGCAATGTGTGACAGGACAAGAGGGAGGTTTAGGTTGGACATTAGAGAGCACTTCCTCACAGAAAGGCTGATAAGGCACTGGGATGGACTGCCCAGGGAGGTGGTGGAGCTGCCATCACTGGAGGGCTTTAAGAAAGGATTGGAGGTGGCTTTGGTGGCATGGTTTAGCTGATGTCATGGTGTTAGGTCATAGGCTGGGACTTGATGATCTCAGAGGTCTTTTCCAGCCTCAATAATTCTGTTGGTCTGGTTCAGCATCTCTCACCAGCAATGCTGCTGAAGGCTTCTCCTCTCCAAAGTAGCTGGTCATCCTCCATCCCACAGGGATACCACACATCAAGGTCCTGTCTGCCAGAGGCTGTGCTACCTGCTAGACTGCTCTTCTCCACACTCAGGGACAGGCACCCAGGCGTTCCTCTGGCAGCCGTCCCTGCTTTGTGAGAAGGCAGCAATCAGCTCAATCAAGCCCAGCTGTGCACCAAGCCTGCTGCCGGGTAGAGAGGCTCCAGCTGAGGGCATGAACTCTAAATCATCCCTTACACCTCCGAGCACCTTCCAGCCTGCACCTCCGCTCTGCTCCCTGCACCTCCGCCCTGCTCCCTGCCTCTTTTCAACAAATGATCGCCACAAGACACCGGATGCTGAGGGCAGGTCCTCATTCCCTCCTCCCAAGACCCATCCCTGGTGCGGATGCAGTCAGCTCTCTCTCCATTAATCCCACTGCAGCTCTGCAAACTGCTGCTCAGCAGCCCCATCAAGGGTAAATCTCTCTCGCTCGCAGCTGTTTATTCCCGGGCTGGAGCAGCTGGGATTCGCAGCTCTCTGAAAGTCTCTGAGCACCACTGGGGCCCCCCAGGCACCCTCATGAATAACACTACTCAGTATGGAAATGATCTGTCTGAGGAGGAGATCAGGCAGAGCCCCTGGGCTGCCATTGTCGTCTCTCTGCTGAGAGGACCTCCTCGCTCTGGTGTCCCAGCCTGAAGCCTGCTGCCTCCACCATGGTTTTGTGCATAAAGCTTTCTCCCAGCTCACAGGGATGAAGGAGGCTTCCCCCGCAGCCTCCTGGCTTCTGTGCAAGCCTTCTCCTTCCCACCTCACTGCGTGCAAAGGTCCCAGCACCCTGCACCTGGAGGCAGAGAGTTCAATCTACTCAGCAGCATCGTTTTCAGGAAATTGCACCTCCAGCTGAGTGCTTCAGGGTCCCCCTGGCAACTGCTGCAACCCTGGGGTGAGGTCTGCACTGCCAAAAGCCCTGCTGATGGCATGCTGAGGCACAGGGAGCTCATGTAAGCGTGCAGGTGGAGACGACAGCACAGGTTGCAGTCCTTCCCTGACCACCTGCCTCCATCTCTGCACGACCACACCACCTTCCTTTGTCATCCACTGCCAGCCCTGCTCAGTGCACAACTCCTGTAATTCTCAGCAGATATCTGTTAAGTGCCCAAAAAAGAGAGGTCTTGCTTCCCCAGGTCACCCAGAGCCCGAGGGAAAGCTCTGGGAGAGCAAATTCCAGCCCCCTTGCTCCGACACCTCCTTTCCTGGCCAGCCAACATGCCAGCCACCTCCCTGAGCTGAGTTTAGCAACCAGCTATTCTCAAGTGGGTGAGCAGGGAAGGTTTTAGTCCAGAGCCTATCAAAGCTGGAGTCAGAGAAACAGTGAGATCTGCACCTTGTTAAGTGGGGCTAGGAAGTGTGATGGTGAGCTCCAGGCTGCTGGACACTCGTGTCCTGCAGGAGAAGTCTTGCAAGCCTTGAAAGCAGGGAGAGGGGGGAAGAGAGGGGCTTTGTGTTGAGGAGTGGAAAGAGAACACAGATAAAGAGCAAAGGCAGCTCCATCCCTGCTTTCTAAGGAGCTCTGTGCAATTCAGGCAGCCTAGGGGCTTGCAGCTCTCTCTGCTAAGGGTGGCTCTGGCACCCAACCACCTCTATGGTCATACAGCTTGTCCCCAGAGCAGTGCAGCTGTCCCAGAGGGCTTCCTTAGTACTGCTGCTGTGTTGCTGCATCTGTACTGCTCCAGATCCCAGGGTCAGAATGGTTTCTGCTTGCTCAGGAATCTCTGCCTGCCCCAGGGACCTGTCTCAGGGTCAGGCTGATGAGCCCTCAGAGCAGCTGCCCCCAGGGCTCCTGAGGCCTCTAGCAACACCTTTGCCATCACAGGAATAGAGGTCCTGCCTCAGAGAGGTTGTTCTGTGCAGCTCCAGTGCCTGAGACATTGGGGCACAGAGGCTGCTGGGTGTGCAAAAGGGAACCTACCAGCTGGCAAGGGGTTTGGGCCAGATGGTGAGCAGGATTAGAGGCATTTGATTTTTCAGAATGCAGCAGAAACCTAGAAGATCTAATAGTGCTCCAGATGTGAAATGCCTTAATCCACAGGAAGGAGATCTCTGGGTTATTTTTGGGGGGGTGGGGAGGGGAATGGACAGTGTCTGCCAAGTCCCTTCCTGGAGAGCCATTCTCTTGCCTTGGGGGGGGGTGGTGGTCTGGGAGAATGTTAAAGAAATGACAGCATTTAGCTGGCTCACCTTCCTTCACTGCAAGCCCCACAGGGAGCCTGCCTGCACAGCAGCTCCCATACCCCTCCATGCAGTCATCTGGGCTAGGAGATTTTTTTTTAACTGCCTTTATTACAGGGATTATTGCAGTAAGTAGGTTAAACCATCATTGACAATGCCAGCGATGCTGAGGAGAGGAAAAAAAAGCCCAGGGACTCGGAGAGTGGTGGTTTCAGGCAGCTGCCCACCTCCCCTCCCAGCCCCATTCTGACTAATCCAGACCTCAGGCAGATGCCTCTTGGCTGTGATCTGCAATGCACAAAAAAAAGGCCTTATAAATAACCACTACTGTTCCAAGAGTGCCAGCTCTGCCTCTCACTCCTTCACCCACTCCCTAAGGCAGACTCTGAGGCCTCCAGCGAGAGATTAGGCTGGAGAAACATCCCTGGGTTGTAGGTGCTTCCCTCTCACAGGCAATAAACCCTAGCAGCCCCATGTCCAAATTAACTTCATCCCTCCTGGCCTGCACCTCAGGGGAGAAGTGGGGAAGGCATGGAACACACCAACACCCACAGAGCCCTGGAGCACGCTGCCCGGAGAGGTTGTGGAGTCTCCTGCTCTGGAGGCCTTCCAAACCCAGCTGGATGCTTTCCTGTGTGACCTGTTCTAGGTGATCCTGCTCTGACAAGGGGGTTGGACTGGATGATCTTTCAAGGTCCCTTCCAACCCCTGTCCTCCTGGGGTTCTGTGACAGCCTTGTTTCTTCATGGTTGATCATGGCACAGGGAGAGCAAAGCAGTTTCCTCCAGCCTGCTTTCTCTGATGGGGGCAAATTCAGAGCCAGGGGTTATTTTCCAGGGAGGCTTTCCAGAGAAGGGAAGAAGCAGAGCGTTCCCTGGGGCTGCTTTATGGTAGTTCTCACACTTAACAGCTGTTTCCACATGAAATTGTTTCATGTGATTGGGCAGGTAACAGCACCTCTAAGCCCTGTGTCAAATATTATTATGCAATAAAGTAAGAACCCTGAAGGAAATTGCCTTGACACCCTCCCTGATTTACACCCTGCACCCTGGAGATAATTACATCTCAGCTTGAGATACAAAAGGCAGCACAGGAAGCTTGGGAAGAAGGGGCAGCTTTCTGCAGTGCCTGCTAAGTCAGAACTGTCCTGGTAGTCGTTGCTCTGGGTCCAGTTCTGGGCCCTTCAAGTTAAGAAGGTCATTGAGACTCTTGAACGTGGCCAGAGAAGGGCAATGAGGCTGGGGAGGGGTCTGGAGCACAGCCCTGTGAGGAGAGGCTGAGGGAGCTGGGGTTGCTTAGCCTGGAGAAGAGGAGGCTCAGGGGAGACCTTCTTGCTCTCTCCAACTCCCTGAAGGGAGGTTGTAGCCAGGAGGGGGTTGGTCTCTTCTCCCAGGCAAGCAGCAGCAGAACAAGAGGACACAGTCTCAAGCTGTGCCAGGGGAGGTTTAGGCTGGAGGTGAGGAGAAAGTTCTTCCCAGAGAGAGCTGTTAGCCACTGGAATGTGCTGCCCAGGGAGGTGGTGGAGTCACCATTCCTGGAGGTGTTCAAGAGGGGATTGGATGTGGCACTTGGTGCCATGGTTTAGTAGTCAGGAGGTGTTGGGTGAGAGGTTGGACTTGATGATCTTTGAGGTCTTTTCCAACCTTATTGATTCTATGATTCTATCTTCAATTCTATGATTGAGACTGGAGATTAGGAAGAAATTCTTGACAGAGATGGTGGGGAGACACAGGAACAGGTTGCCCAGGGAGGCTGTGGATGCCTCCTCCCTGGAGTTAGTGTCACAGTGTCCACATAGTGGAAGCGACCTCCATAGCTCATCCAGTCCAACTCCCTTTGCAGCCAGCAGGGACATCCTTCACTGGATCAAGCTGCCCAGAGCCCTGTCAAGCCTCACCTTTAATATCTCCAGGGATGAGGCCCCAACCACTTCCCTCACCAACCTGTTTCAGTGTTGCACCTCCCTCACGGTGCAGAACTTGTTCCTGAAGGTGTGTTTTCAAAGTGCAGCTCTGTGGTCTCTAAGCTGAGCTCGAGAGGGTGATCAGGACCCCCACAGCCTGCAGCGAGCTGTGCAGGGTATGGAGCACTCCAATTCTCAGTGGTTCATAACCCTTCAGCCTTGGCAGCCCCTGCAATTCATCACTTCATGCAACAGAATATGTATTAGGAATGACAGGCAGATTACACTCTGGGCAGTGCTAAACCTTCTTCGTTTGGCTCTGGAATTGGGTTTGGGCTGCAGGGGACCTTGACATTGATAAATAGTTGGCGTGGTGGCCACTGCTGCCTGCGCTTGCAGCTCCTGGAGTGGAGTGGGTATTTCATTAACATTATCTTATTAACTTCCCAGTGATGAGAGGCATCAGCCATCAGCTTGCATTTTGACCACAAAGACAAGCCTGAGACAGGGCTGAAGGTTCACAAGGTGCCTCCTCCAAGCTGCCTTCGCTGGCGCGCACTCAGCGTGGCAAGTGTGGCATTCGGGAGAGGGATCAGCGGTGGGGGGGAGGTGAGGGGGTGGGGGGAGAAATGTAAAGCAAGAGAGTGTTGGTTGGGAGGAGAAGGAGAGCCAGAGCCTGGAGCTGCACTAGCAGGTCTGTGAGCTTTGCAAGTGAAGCCTGGGATGGGAGGCAGGCACGGGATGGGGACAGGGAGGCTGTGACAGCTGCCGGTGGTGGCTGAGGAGAGCAGGCTGAACTCTGGGGTTAAATGGATGGTGCAGCTTTGAGCTGAGTTCTGTTCTGCTCTCACATCTTTGCTCCTTTTATTTTGTATTTTGCCTGTGTGAGCAGAGGCAAAATCAGCACTGTGATTAGAAAGAGAAGAGAGGAGAGGGGAAAGAAATTAATTACTCATAAGAAACTTTTAAGATCATGGCTTCTTAAAAGTCTCCAAATCCCCACGAAAAGCCAGGTCCATGCAGTGCACTTTACATACTAACAGAGTCTAATTCCCTGACTGATAACAGCAGAAAGGAAGATAAAAAAGCCTGAAGGCAAACAGGATTAATTGTGTGTCAGAGGTGTCTAATTAGAAGGAATGATGGATTGAAAGGCAACATGCAGGAGGCACGAGCCAGCCTCAGCTGCTCCTCCTGGCCTCCTCTATATCCAGCAGCATCAGCTGGATGCAACAGAGAGGTTCTAGCATCAATGAGTTCCCTTTTGGGGGGGCTGTCCCTTCACTCAGGGAGCTGGGAAGCCCTTCTCTAGTAACTCTCCTGTGTCAGTGTGGCCCTGGGAAGATGCTCTTCAACCACAAGTTTATTGACTCCGTTGACATTTCCCCTGGAAACTCAATGTGTTAAAAGAACTCTGATTCCTCCTTCCCTATCCCTCTACATTTCATTGTCTGCCCTTCCTAGCCTTTTATCCTGCAGGTCTTTTGAGCATCTTGTTGATGCCTCCTCCCTGGGGGTGTTCAAGATGAGGCTGGATGAAGCCTTGAGCAGCTGAGTCTAGTTTAGAGATGTCTCTGCCCATGGCAGGGAGGTTGGAGTAGGTGATCTCTGAGGTCCCTTCCAACCTGAGCCATTCTATGATCTTCAGTTTCTGGTTCAAATATTCCTCCTCACTCTCCACCTCAAGGGACTTCTGAATCTTGAGTCCCCTGTGAGGACAGAGTTGGCTATGTTAGATTTGCCCCAATCCAGCAGAAAACCCAAGCTGCTCAAGGGAGCACATAGTCCATGGGCAGGTGACAGAGATGTGGAGAAAAGCCTTCACCACTGGGATTCTTCCTCTAGTGTGGAGCAGGCAATGCTGCTGCTCTGACTCTCTTGGCTCCACAGCCCTACCTACACCATTCTTGCTGGTCTAAGAGAAAAAGAGGAGTCCAGCTGACACAGCCAGCAGAGATATCAATTGGTGGCTGCACCAGAGATGCCTCCTGGCAGGGTCCCATGGCCCATTAGGAGAGATGCTGGCCAGGGAGAGAGAGTCAGTTGCCACAGTGAATGGAAATAAATGGCCAGCAGGGTTGCACTGGCATCTCCCATAAAGGAGAGCAGCTGGAGAGGACCTGACTATTAGAAGTAGTGGGCAGGTTCCTGCTTGAGGGCTCAGAGAGAGTGAGTGGGACTAATTTCATTTCACCTAAAGCGTTCAGCGAATCCCTTTCACCATGTAAAATCCATCGTGGTTTTCTCATTAATCCTCCAAAGTACAGACACTTACTCCAGGCCTAATCCCACTCTGCTATTGTGTTTCTCTGCTGCTGCCTTCCCTCATCAGCTTAGCAAATTCCCTCTCCTTCAATAGAATATCCAAAGCTGAACATGCCGGGCATTAAACTGAAACCTTCTCCCAAGGGCTGCTGCAGCTTCTTCATTTCCCCAGCAGCTCCATTTTCCTGGCCTGGGCAGGGAAGAATCCTGAAAGCAAACAGGAGAGGTGGAGGTCATGAGCTGTGACATTAAAAAATTGCTTTTCTGAGCCTGAGTCAGCTGAGACAAAAAAAAAAAAGTCTCATGGCCCAGGCAAATTAGAATTGATCACAGATTGGTTTGGGTTTGAGTCTGTTGTGTGGGTTTTTTTCCCCCCCTCTTTGTCTCTCATCTGGGGCTGACTCCAGCTCAGGTGGGGAAATTTATTGAAAGTCCATGCAGGTGATAAGGCACAGAATCTAATTAAAGACTTTGTCAAGGAGCTTTGTTCCAGAGGCTCAGCTCTGCCTGCAAACAAACCTCTCCATCCATCAATTTCAAGCAGGCCCTTGCTGTGCACAGATACTGCAGCCCGAAGGGGCAATGTGCTGGGGACCTCTTAAACCCTCTGCAACTGGCCCTCAGCCATTCTGCTCTCAGACTAGCAATGACCTCAGCACAGAGCTGCTCTTGGGAAAGTTCCTCCAAGGACTTCAGTTTCTTCTAGCCTGGGTGCCTCTTGGCCTTCCTCTGTGTTCATTTGGCTTCCCTTTCCTGTTTCCATGCAGAAGCAAGACTTCAGCTTCCTCCTTTGCCTTGGCTGTTGACTCAGGGTTAAGCTTTTCTGTCACCTCTGAAATGAAGGATGCCAATCCTTCCATATCTGTGGAGACCATAGAGTCATAGAGTGATAGAATGGGTTGGGTTGGGTTGGAAGGGACCTATGAATGCAGCTCTTGCTAATCCCAGGTTAACCAGGGAGCACTTCCCACCAGCTGCTGCAGGGCACCTCTGGCAGAGGTGAGGAAGCATCCAGGACACCAACACTTGCCTACTCCCTGCACCCTGAGTCATGGGGTTTAGTGGAGTGTGTGATGAAGCAGGCTTCATAGATTGATAGAATGGTTTGGGTTGAGACCTTAAAGATCATCTAGTTTCAACCCCTTGCCATGGGCAGGGACACCTCTCACCAGCCCAGCTTGCTCAAGGCCTCATCCAGCCTGGCCCTGAACACTTCCAGGGGGAGGACATCCACAACCTCCCTGGGCAACCTGTGCCAGTGTCTTTGTGGCCTCCTCTGGAACCTTTCCAGAAGTTTGATGTCCCTTTTATGTTGGGGGTACCAGAATTTGATGCAATGCTCCAGGTGGGGGTCTCAGGAGAGCAGAGAATCACCTCCCTGGCTCTTGATGACACATATCCTGAAGGAAGGGCTGAAAGCTGGCTGGACCAGTGTTCTCAGTTCCAACTGCTGGTGCTTTCTTCACCCATGTAATTTGAGCAGCTCTTTTCTTACCTTACAGCCTAAATTTGTGGTGTTTCATCCTAGTCCAGCCCATGGCTCTCTTTCTACCCCGTGGGCACAGGGAGGTGCAGCACAGCAGTGTTGCTTTACCTCTTAGGCAGTTCCCCAGATGGGGTGGTGATCACACAAAGGATTGCAAGCCAGGAAATGACACAAATCTCCCTGACCCAGCATCTGTCAAGTTCTAGGCCACAAAGGGCCTTCTCTAGATTCTTCAGATGGAGACCAGCTACGTAAATAACCAACAATAATGATTCAGGTGCAAGCTGCCATTTCTCAGCTCTCCACTCCCACTGCACTGGAGGCCTGAGGTGACCCCACACAGCTCAGCCTTCCCGCTCTACCTGGCCCTGCTTTAGCTCTCAGGGTGCACATAACACCCAAAGAACTTCCAGAGGCACATCTGACCTTAGACCACTTGCCAATAGCACAGGCTCAACCTATTTGCTGTGTTTCCATTTGTGAGGCATAATTCCCATGTAAATGTTTCATTTGCTTCTGAAATGGCTTTGATCTCTTCTGAATTTTTTATCTCTTTTTATTGCATTCTGGGGATCATAATCCTGCTTTATTTCCTCCTCTCTTTTGGGTAGGCCAAATGACTGCCTGCATTTGTTGGGGTTTGGTTTTTTTTTTCCCCTTTCATTCCAGGCTGGCATTTTCACCATGCAGTTGCTATCTGAGAGCACACTTCTGAGAGGAAGATCCACAGTGGAAATTAAGCACAAAAGACAAAAGGCTGCTGCTGGAGCTAGGAGCTGTTGTGGGCTTTTGTTAAAATTTTAAGAGTATTTTCATTTGTTGCTGCTTTAGTTCTCATGAATCTCCTCTGAGGAACCACAGCAGCATTCTGGGATGTGCAGGAAAGACTTCTCTGTTCTTCTTGTTTTTTAGTAACAGTGAGAAGGGGGAAAAACAAATTAAACCCAGAAACAGCTTCATATCCCAGCAGCACCACAGGCATCCTGTCAGAAGTAGCTTGGGAAATGGAGCCAACAAGAGGGATGTGGAGGTGCTGGAAGGTGTCCAGAGAAGGGCCAGGAGGATGAGCAGAGGGCTGGAGCTGCTCTGCTATGAGGACAGACTGAAGGAGTTGGGGCTGTTCAGTCTGCAGAAGAGAAGGCTCTGAGGTGACCTCATTGTGGCCTCCCAGTATCTGAAGGAGGCTACAGGAAGGCTGGGGAGGGACTGCTCAGGATCTCAGGTAGTGATAGGACTAGGGGGAATGGAATGATGCTGGAGGTGGGGAGATTCAGGCTGGACATCAGGAGGAAGTTCTTCACCATGAGAGTGGTGAAGCCCTGGAATGGGTTGTGCAGAGAGGTGGTTGAGGCCCCGTCCCTGGAGGTGTTTTAGGCCAGGCTGGATGAGGCTCTGGCCAGGCTGATCTAGTGTGGGGTGTCCCTGCCCCTGGCAGGGGGGGTGGAACTGGCTGATCCTTGTGGTCCCTTCCAACCCTCACTGATTCTATGATTCTATGATGGTGGAGCATGCACAGGAATGGAGGAGAGGCTTTGTGTGTGAGCAGACATGCTCCAGTGACACTGTTGGGTTGAAAGCTGATCAAACAAAGTCCCAGGCAACCAGAACAAGAGGACACAGTCTCAAGCTGCACAGGGGGAAGTTTAGGCTGGAGGTGAGGAGAAAGTTCTTCCCAGAAAGAGGAACTGCCCATTGGAATGTGCTGCCCAGGGAGGTGGTGGAGTCACCATCAGTGGAGGTGTTCAAAGGAGGGTTGGATGTGGCACTTGGAGCCATGGTTTAGTTAGTCAGGAGGTGTTGGGTGACAGGTTGGTCTTGATGATCTCTGAGGTCTTTTCCAATCATATTGATTCTATGCTGTGATCTCATAGTTTTTTTCTGCCAGCACAGCATTGAAGTGCTGAACCCATGCAGTAGGGGGAAAATGAGGATCATTGGTGTGAGGCTTTATCTGAGAGAAAATACAAGGATTAAGGGGGGAAGGAAGGAATATGGCTGAAAAACAGGTATGGATGAGATGGTGGAGTCACTATCCCTGCAGGTGCACAAGAAATGTGTGGCTATGGCACTTGGGGCCATGGCTTAATGGCTATGGTGGTGCTGGGCTGGTGCTTCGACTGGATGATCTTAGAGGGCTTTTCCAACCCAAACAATTCTGAGCTTCTGTGACTACAGTGCAGAAGGGAGAAGGATCATTTGGCATACTTTGTGTGGCTGGGCTGGGAGAGAACAAGGCCTTGTTTTCCATCTTTATCATAGTAGGAGTCATAAAGTAAACTCACCCAATTAAGAGGTAAAAAAAGAATCCAAATAAACCAAACCAAACCAAAACCAAAGCAAAGCAAAGCAAAGCAAAACAAAGCAAACCAAACCAAAGCGAACCAAAGCCCAACAAACCAAACAAAATACCAACAAACCCCAGGTCTAAAGATTCCAATATTAACTTGACTCACATTGCCATGCAGGATTTCCTGTGCTTTGTTTGCTTGCATCAATCAGCCACTTCTGCTGCCTTACACCCAAGGGGGATTTAACCTGCACATGCATGAGTGCTTGGTGTAAGGCCAGCTGAGGTGTCTCATCTGCCCATTACTCATGCATCTGATCTCAGTCTGTGCCCTGAATGGGTGCTGAATTTATACAGTCAGCCTCTGATCAGACGGCCCTCGGGCATTACTAAAACATAAAGAGCAGGACAGGTCCTAGGGACTCCTAACAGCACAGGCTTGGCATGATCAAACCCACCTGTCCCTGCCACACTTCAATCCAGCCTTCCCGCAGCTCTTTCAAAGCAAGGCGCCGGCAGCTCAGGCAAAGCAAGGCACAGACGATCATGTTCTTAGACAGACAAAGCTCTCTGTGAATAAAGCATTTGATGCTGATTGCAATATTTAAAGAGAAACCACTCTTCCCAGCCCTGCCTGCAGCCTGCTGGCTCTCCCCTCTGGCAGAGGAGGCTGGATGCCTCTGATTCTCCTTCACCTCCCTCCCTGTCGCTGCAGCAAGGGGAACGTTTCCAGGGCTGTTTGTCTGAGCTGGTTACAGACTTATGGTTGCTATTAAGTTGGGATATTTTTATAGACTCCCCCACTTGCAATACACAAGGTTGCATACACAGATGACTTTTTTCTCCCCCCTCCCCTTCCTTGCTTTAATTTAGCTCTCTCCTTTCCTGCAGCCCATCAAAGGACTTCCAACAAATGACTGAATAAATGCATTCAGATAGTGCAGTAATGGAGAAAAATTCAGCCTTGAATGAAGAGATTGTTTGTACCCCGAGACTGTAAAGATGAATGGTGGTGCCTACAGTTTGAAAACTCCTTTTAGTTTAAAATATTGCTGCTTGGTGAAGGGAAAAAAAAAAAAAAAGAAGAGAGAGAAAGCACAAAAGGATGAAACAAAACAAACCAACAAGCCTGTGTAGTTTTCACCGGGAAGGAGCTGAGAGCACGCAGAACAGAAGCCTCGCAGCCAGAATTGCTTCATATATCACAGCCACCAGCACCAGGCTGATAATGGCAAACAAGTCCTGATCAGGGAGTGATTATTGCTCTGTGCTCCAAGCCCTGATGTGTAGGCAACTGACTGCAGCTTGATTTTCTTTAACTGAGCTGACCTTTTGAGGTTGAAATTAAGAATGTGATCACAGTGGCTGGCTAGATGAGGTGTCAAGCTGAAGGAAAAGTCTTCAAAGGAGCCAGCCCTGCCTCTCTCACACTTCCATTTTCTGAGTGAAATGGGGATTGTCTCTTCCCACCTTGTAGCTGTGTGTGCTTGTGCTTAAAGGAAGAACATGAAAAAACACCCTGACCGGCTCTTCTCTTCCTGACCTGTTACTGGCAGGTATCAAATCATCCCCAAATCATCTTCCATCTGATAGAAACCTGTGGCTGGATGAGTTATCAGATTTCAGAGCCCGGCAGAAATAAGAAGCAGAGTGGGGGGAATGACGATGAGATCGTTTAGTTCGGAATCAGTCTGCTCTCCCCAAGCTCTGCTGATGCGGTGCTCAAGCACCCATCATCTCCAGTGCACTTGCAGCTTGTGTGTGTTTGTTTTGCCAATGCGGGAGGAGAGTTGTTCACACAGAACAAAAGGCAGGCTGCTAGGAGTGATTTCGGGCTGGAGGGTCATGCCAGGGGATGGAATTGCAGCCAAGGCACAAGGCCTGTTAGTGCTGTGTCCACTGGCTGGGAACATGTAAGCCGTGCTCGTCCTTCTGGCCAGCCTTGCTCTGCCCCACAGGTGCTTTGGAGGAGATATAAACCTCAGCAGACACCAATGGACATCTGCTCGATGCCATCTGCTCTGTTACACCCCTCTGGTCATTAGCTCTATTTCCCTGGGCACCACTTTGTGCTCTTTGCTTTGATTTGCCCTGGCTGCACTGCTGGTGCTTACAAACACAGACTCACAAAGGGGACCATGATTAAATGCTCTGGCACTGGAGCAGGGGAGATGCAATGGCAGGTCCTGCTCCATGCCACCATGATCACTTGGGATCATCAATCAGCCCATTTGGCCAGGCTCAAAACTCTTCCCTTCTCCCAACATTTTGATGTGCCAGGGGCTTTGGGTTGAAGTGCTGGGCTGCAGCTTGGCTGTGTGGTCCAGCCTGGTGCTTCTGCAGGGCCTGGAGGGGACACAATGTCTCAGCCTGGGTAATGATGAGGTCAAGCTGTGCAGCTTTACTGCCTGGCTGTGAGTGGCAGAACAGGCTGAGCTGTGAGCTGTGGGTGAAGGGAAGCTGCCTGAGTCTGCCCATCCTGGTATCACTGGAGCTTGAGACTCTGGTGCTAATCTTTTGGTCAATACTCCAAGGGAAGAAGTCAAGCTGACCAGGACTTTTCAAAGGTTCCAGGCTGTGTGTCACTGTATTTGGCTGAGCAGTCCCAAGAGGGGAGTTCAAAGGAGCAAGCAAATAATACAACAAGAAAGGAGTCAAACTTTCACCTTTCATGCCTGAGAGCACATTAAAATTAATTGAATGAGCCCCCACTTTGATGGAGTAAATGCTCTATGCTTGCTCACCTGAATCTTTGCTTCCCTCAAGGATGCTTTTGTACCATCAATCCAAGCTTGCTGCACATATTCTTTCTGGTTAAGCACAGTGAGAGACACACAGAGACACACACACAAAGCTCAGGATCTGTCACAGTTTGTTATTGAGTTTGTAATATGCAATTGTAGAAGGATTATAATATCACCAACTGCATTTCATCTGTCCCCACACATTCAAACATGCAAGCTGAAATGAACAGTGACAGCCAAAATGCTCCTGTTTGCACACAAATGCTTTAATAACCAGCAATTTCAGGAGGGGGGGAAAGCAGGAGAGGAAAAGCTGAAGGACAAAGAATTCACTTCTTCAATTCCACAGACAAGTTAACTCTTAGTATCAGTAAGTCTGCTGAGGTTAGGGAAGCCTGGCTAAGAGCAACTGAAAGGGTTCGTTAGAATCATAGAATCAATAAGGTTGGGAAAGACCTCAGAGATCATCAAGTCCAAGCTGTCACTCAACACCTCATGGCTACTAAACCATGGCTCCAAGTGCCGCCTCCAATCCCCTCTTGAACAACTCCAGGGACTCCACCACCTCCCTGGGCAGCACATTCCCATGGCCAATCTCTCTCTCTGTGAAGAACTTTCTTCTCACTTCCAGCCTGAACCTCCCCTGACACAGCTTGAGACTGTGTCCTCTTGTTCTGGTGCTGCTTGCCTGGGAGAAGAGACCAACCCCCACCTGGCTACAACCTCCCTTTAGGGAGTTGTAGGGAGCAAGAAGGTCTCCCCTGAGCCTCCTCGTCTCCAGCCTAAGCAACCCCAGCTCCCTCAGCCTCTCCTCACAGGGCTGTGCTCCAGACCCCTCCCCAGCCTCATTGCCCTTCTCTGGCCACGTTCAAGAGGCTCAATGCACTTCCTAAATTGAGGGGCCCAGAACTGAGGCTGAGGGAGCTGGGATTGTTTAGCCTGGAGAAGAGGAGGCTCAGGGGTGACCTCATTGCCCTCTACAACTACTTGAAGGGAGGTTGTAGCCAGGAAGGGGTTGGTCTCTTCTCCCAGGCAACCAGCACCAGAACAAGAGGACACAGTCTCAAGCTGTGCCAGGGGAGGTTTAGGCTGGAAGTGAGGAGAAAGTTCTTCACCGATTGAGTCATTTGTCCTTGGAATGTGCTGCCCAGGGAGGTGGTGGTGTCCCCATCCCTTGAGGTGTTCAAGAGGAGATTGGATGTGGCACTTGGTGCCATGGTCTAGTCATGAGGTCTGTGGCTACAGGTTGGACTCGATCATCCTCGAGGTCTCTCCCAGCCTTGGCGATACTGTGATACTCTGTCTCCCCCTCCACCCCCCAAAATCTCTTACCTACCAACTGCTACCTTCAATGCCTTTTAAGGCAGCTAGGAAATGAGATTAATTCCTCTAATGTGTGCAATGCCATCAGTTCTTGCTCGAATTATGATGATCAAAATATTGCTTAAAATGAAAGGCAGCTGCGAGCGCTCCTGACGGATATCCTAATTGCAATTGTAAATGGGGGGAAGGTAACGTTTCCTGCTGCTGCTGTGAGTAATGGCTCTGGAAGCAGCACAGAGAGGGAGATATAAATAAACCAGGAGATCTGTGGAAAATAGAGCAAAAGCAATGTAAAAGGCTAATTAGCAGAGCGGATGGGAAGAGAAGAATCCAGGGCTGTAATAATAATAATAATAATAATAATAATAATAATAATAATAATAATAATAATAATAATAAAGAAAATGAAATAAATCTGAAGTTTCTGTGGAGTTCTGTGGCTGTAGAATAGAATAGAATAGAATAGAATAGAATAGAATAGAATAGAATAGAATAGAATAGAATAGAATAGAATAAGACTACACTAGAATAAGACTTGACTAGACTAGAATAGAACAACACGAGACTAGAATTAGATTAGACTAGAATAAGATTAGACTAGAATAAGACTAGACTAGAATAGAATAAGACTAGACTAGACTAGACTAGAATTAACCAGGTTGGAAAAGACCTTTGAGATCATCAAGTCCAACCTCTCACCCAACACCATCTAATCAACTAAACCATGGCACCAAGCTCCCCATCCAGTCTCTTCCTAAACACTTCCAGTGATGGTGACTCCACCACCTCCCTGGGCAGCACATTCCCATGGCCAATCTCTCTTGCTGGGAAAAATTTCTTCCTAACATCCAGCCTGAACCTCCCCTGACACAGCTTGAGACTGTGTCCTCTTGTTCTGGTGCTGCTTGCCTGGGAGAAGAGACCAATCCCCAGCTGGCTACAACCTCCCTTCAGGGAGTTGGAGAGAGCAATGAGGTCTCCCCTCAGCCTCCTCTTCTCCAGGCTAAGCAACCCCAGCTCCCTCAGCCTCTCCTCACAGGGCTGTGCTCCAGACCCCTCCCCCCCAGCTTTGTTGCCCTTCTCTGGACACCTTCCAGCATCTCAACATCTTTCTTACACTGAGGGGCCCAGAACTGGACACAGGACTCAAGGTGTGGCCTAACCAGTGCTGAGTACAGGGCAGAATGACCTCCCTGCTCCTGCTGACCACACTGTTCCTGATGCAGGCCAGGATGCCATTGACCTTCTTGGCCACCTGGGCACACAGCAGGCTCATGTTCAGCTGCTGTCAACCAGTACCCCCAGGTCTCTTTCTGCCTGGCTGCTCTCTTTTCATAGCCTTCAGAGGAAGCAATTCCTCCCCTGGAGATATTCAAATGCAAATGCCACAGGTAGTGCTCTCTTCCTCTTGGATTGCTCTGCCCCTGAGCAATGCCTGCACATGGTGCTGACTGCCCTGCTTCTCCCCGGGGATCAGCAGGTGGAAAGGAAGTGGTCCTGGGGCTCTGTAGTTGCCGGTGGTGAAAGAGTTAGGTCAGCTCTTACAAAGCAGCAGAGAGGATGATCACAGAGTCACAGGATGTTAGGGTTTGGAAGGGACCTCTGGAGATCATCCAGACCAACCTGCCTGCCAGAGCAGGATCACCCAGGGCAGGTCACACAGGGAAGCATCCAGGTGGGTTTTGAAAGCCTCCACAGAAAGAGACTCAACAACCTCTTTGGGCAGCCTGCTCCAGGGCTCCAGCACCCTCACACCAAAGGCTATTGAGGTAGATCAGCTCCCACTTTTCACCCTCTGCTCCCGAAGAGCAAACATGAAGCCAGGCTTGGGCTCCTTATACATAGATTCATAGAAGGGTTTGGGTTGAAAGGGATCTTGAAGATCATCCAATTCCAACTCCCCACTGTGGGCAGGGACACCTCCCACCAGCCCAGGTTGCTCTAGGTCTCATCCAGCCTGGCCTTGAACACCTCCAGGGAGGGAACATCCACAGCCTCCCTGGGCAATTTGTTCCAATGTCTACTCCAGAAGGCTGTCACTCTCTGAGGGAGGGGTGGAATGGCTCTGCACCCTGGAAGCATTTCTATGCCATACAGCTACAGAAGAGCTGAAAGTATTGAGAGAAGCCCTGAAACACCCAGCAAGGTGCTGCTGAGCTCTTTTTGTGTACCTGAACGACCTCCCAGAACACAATGAGGCAGCCTGCCTGGCTGTAACTCCAGAGACTTCACTATACATCACTCTGAGCCATGGGGGAGAAGGCAAAGAACAGCAGAAACAGCTGTAAAAAGTGTGCCTTGTGTTTGCCCTACCCAACACCTATTCATCTGGACTGTGAAGGAAAGAGAGGAAAAGGTAAACCTGATCTTTATTTTGAAGTCTTAGGTTCTATTTTTTTTTAACATGTTTTTTTTTACAGGACCAGGGAAAAAAAATGAAGGTTTTCTGACATTGTGGCCCTGACAGCTGGCAAATGGCCCTCTTAGCACTGACATCTATCAGCAGCCTCTGAGATCTGACAAGCAATCACACTTCAGCAGGTTTGTCATCAATAAGCAGGGGCGGAATGGTAGTGACAACCCTGCAGGGTTTAGAAGGTGAATCCTGGGGGTGGGGGAAGAGTAGCTGCAAATGGGAGATCTCAGCCTGGATTTCCTGGTCTGCTAATCTCACTCCTTGGACAGCTGCAGGTGGTGCTGCTGTGTAATTGCATCACAAAAGCGTGGAGTTCTAGAATGGTTTGGGTGGGAAGGGACCTCCAAAGGCCAGCCAGTCCAACCCCTGCACTCAGCAGGGACATCCTCCACTACAGCAGGTTGCTCACAGCCTTGATCTTGAATATCTCCAGGGATGGGACTTCAACTACCTCCCTGGGCAACCTGTTACAGTGTTCCAGCATCCTCATGGTGCAGAACTTGTTCCTCACATCCAATCCAAATCTGCTCTGCTCTCATTTCAAACCATTGCCCTTCATCCTGTCCCTGCAGAGCTTTGGGAGCAGTCCCTCTGCAGCCTTCTTGTAGCTCTCTTCAGGTACTGGAAGGCTGCTATTTGATCTCTGTGGAGCCTTCTCTTCTTGCTTCCTTCTGGAGCTAAACCCTCCCATCATGAGAACCACCCTGGCAACTGCAGACTGAACTTGTGTCTCATTGAGCAGAGAAACAGATGGAAATGGGAAAGCAGTCAGCAGCTTGTGCAAGCAAGCCCCTGGAACATCCCCAGATGGAAAGAAACCATTGCTGGACCATGACCACAGGGCTAGAATTGCTCCTAGCACAGGCAGAAAGAGCAGGCTGCAGAGACCTCACCCAGTCTTGAAGACATTTGCTGCAGATAAAATTAGAGGCATAGGAAACTGCCAAAAAGCTAAACCAAATCAAACAACAAAACCAAACTAAACAACAAACCAAACCAAAGTAAACCAAACCAAACTAAACCAAACCAAACCAAACAACAAAACCAAACCAAACTAGTCCAAACTAAAACAAACCAAACCAATCCAAACCAAACCAAACAACAAAACCAAATCAAACTAAACCAATCCAATCCAAACCAAATAACAAAACCAAACCAATCCAATCCAAACTAAACCAACCCAAACTAAACCAAACCAAACAACAAAACCAAATCAAACTAAACCAATCCAAACCAAACCAAACCAAACAACAAAACCAAACCAAATCAAA
The DNA here is from genome assembly GCF_026170545.1 of Melanerpes formicivorus. Lineage (NCBI taxonomy): Eukaryota > Metazoa > Chordata > Aves > Piciformes > Picidae > Melanerpes > Melanerpes formicivorus. Next base: position 43,613 of record NW_027143064.1, on the reverse strand, counting down.
AAAACCAATCCAATCCAAACCAAACCAAACTAAACCAATCCAAACCAAACAACAAAACCAAACCAATCCAAACTAAATAAAACCAAACCAAACCAAACAACAAAACCAAATCAAACTAAACCAATCCAAACCAAACCAAACAACAAAACCAAATCAAACTAAACCTCCAAACCAAACCAAACAACAAAACCAACACAACCCAACCCAAATTAAACCAAACCAAACAACAAAACCAAATCAAACCAAACCAATCCAAACAACAAAACCAAATCAAACTAAACCAATCCAAACCAAACCAAACCAAACAACAAAACCAAACCAATCCAAACTAAACCAAACCAAACCAAACAACAAAACCAAATCAAACTAAACCAATCCAAACCAGACCAAACAACAAAACCAAACCAAATCAAACTAAACCAATCCAAACCAAACCAAACCAAACTAAACCAATTCAAACCAAACCAAACCAAACAACAAAACCAAACCAATCCAAACTAAATAAAACCAAACCAAACCAAACAAAACCAAATCAAACTAAACCAATCCAAACCAAACCAAACAACAAAACCAAACCAACCCAACCCAAACTAAACCAAACCAAACAACAAAACCAAATCAAACTAAATCAATCCAAACCAAACCAAACAACAAAACCAACCCAACCCAACCCAAACTAAACCAAACCAAACCAAACCAAACCAAACAATAAAACCAAAGCAAACTAAACCAATCCAAACCAAACAACAAAACCAAATCAAATCAAACTAAACCAATCTAAACCAAACCAAACAACAAAACCAAACCAAATCAACCCAAACTAAACCAAACCAAACAACAAAAGCAAACCAAAGCAAGCCAAACCAAACAACAAAACCAACCCAACCCAACCCGAACAACAAAACAAGAACCCAACCCAAGCAACTAACCAAACCGAAGAAAAAACCAAACCAACCAAACCCCCAAACCACCCTTGTAGAGCTGTGATGCTCTGGGCCAGACCAGGCTTGGCTTTTATTGTCATGCCCACAAAACTTGCAAGCACAAGTAGAGCTGAAATGATTTGGCATCTGCTGAAGAGCTGCATGTTCTTGCATGTGGAAGAAGCCACTTTGACCTTAACTGGAGGAAAATCAACCCCCAGAATTTGCCTAGCCAGTCAAAATTCCAGTCCATGCCATGAAGCTGATTAGCAAGAAACACTTTCCATCTACTGGAGGCAGAGTGAGAAGCCTGAAGGCTTCTCAGGGTTCATTAGAGAAATGGGGATCATTATTTTCCCCCTCTCCAACTCCTAGAATCTCACCCTGAAAGGATCTTTTGGCAGCCTGAAACGAACTTAACGAGGACACTGAGCGATTGGAGAGCCTTTGTGGGCTCTGTAAACTGTATTGATTTCCACATTCACCAAGCAATGAATTAGATGCCAATTGTATCAGCACTGAGCCCTTGTCTCTCGTACACTCTGGGTCTCACTAAGTGTGGGAATAGAGAAGGAGCTGCAAAACACTGGGTGCCCTCACGGGGAAGGAGAGAAGATTGGTTGAGGAGGGAGGGAGTGCAGCTCTGGGATAAAGAAGGCTGCCTCCAGTTTAGCCCTCTGCCATTTCTCAGCTAATCAGGCTGCTGTCTGAAGCCTTAGGGAAATAGATTTGAATTCCATGATTACTGTGGTGCTGACGTAGGGAATAACCTCGGGAGGGAGAGGAAATGGTGGCTATCAAGTGAATAATGAGGAACCTGACTCCCTTCTGCTCCACAGGACTTTCAGCTTGCAGAAATGCAGCTGGGTGTTTATTCTCACACTTGACAAATAACAAAATAAATCTGGAAGCATCAAGCAGAGCTCTCCTCTTTCATGCCAGCCACAACAGCCTTTCCCTTCCAGAGCTTCAAATGTCTTCAGGATATGGGACCCCCAACACAAGAGAGACACAGACAGGCTGGAGTGGGTCCAGAGGATGGCCACAGAGATATGAGGGGGCTGGAGAACCTCCCCTGTGAGGACAGGGTGAAGGAATTGGGGCTGTTCAGCCTGGAGAGAAGAAAGCTTCAAGGGAGACCTTAGAACAGCCTCCTGGTACCTGAAGGGGACCTACAGGAAGGCTGGGGAGGGACTCTTTAGAAGGGCTTGTGGTGACAAGATGAGGGACAATGATTTGAAACTGGAGCAGGGGAGGTTTAGGTTGGACATCAGGAGGAAGTTCTGCACAAGGAGAGTGGTGAGACACTGGAACAGGCTGCACAGGGATGTGGTTGAGGCTCCCTCCCTGGAGACATTCGAGATCAGCCTGGATGTGGCCCTGGGCAGCCTGATCTAGTTGGAAGTGTCCCTGCTGCTTGCAAGGGGGCTGGACAGGATGACCTTTGAGGGTCCCTTCCAGCCCACTGCAATCTGTGAAGCTGTGATAATTGTCCACCCTTGGGAGACAGCAGGAGGCAGAGGCCCCTGGGAGTAGATGAGATATGAGTGCTGTGTCCTCCCCTGTGCTGGCCATATGTGACAAGGGCAGACCTGGGAGCCATGACAAATTACATGACCTCATGTCATAAAGCTCTGTCTCCTACTCTAATCTTCATCAGGAAGAAGAGCTCAGACACTGAGAGCTGGAGCTGGTTTAATCTTCTGCAGTCCTGTAATGACTCTGAACCCTCTGTCTAACATCACTCAGCATGACTGCTTAATTACAGTAATTAGGGAGTACAGTGGAAACCTGCCCAGTGTGAAGGAGGCATTGCACTCGGGAAATCTGTGCTCTGTCACCTGGGTCCACAAGGAGGTCACCTTGCCTGGCACTTCCAGCACCACTGGCAGCCCATACTCAAGTCTGGAAGCTTGGGAGGCCTGACCCAAACATGTTGGGCTGGACCCTGTCCCCCTAGGCAGGGGATGTGCAGCTTCTCATCATTCTTCCTTTCCTCCCTTTCCCAGGAGTCCTTTTACACTCCAAGACCAGGCTCAGTGAAAGACCTCTCCTGGATACCCCTTAGAAGAGGACAAGGGCAGTGCTGGTGAGTTAAAGAGCTATGCCTGGGTGACTGTGAGGGCTCCTCTCTTACCATCACCCCCCATGAGTGTGGAAGTGCTCCTCATGGCCTCAGCACCGAGCCACAGGCAGTCTAGGTGGGATTCTACAGCTGGCTTAGCCTCCCCCCCAAGAAAAGGCATCTGGAGAACTGACATGAAGGAGGGAGCACTGCAGTGCAATTGCTCTCATCCCAAATGCCTAAGCCAGGATCCAGTCCATGGCATTAGAGCTTGCCCTCAAAGGAGGTGGTGTGTCTTTCTGGAGAACTCCTGGTTCTGTCCAGCCACCTAACCAGTTTGTCTCAGGTCAGCCAGCATAAATCCTGCCTGCCCTGTGCTATGAGTGGCTCCTTCAGGCTCCCAGCAGCTCTGTACCAGGCTTAGAGCACTGGTACAACCCTTTTCCCACACCACCAAACATGTGCTTTTCAGAGCCACCCTGGCATGTAGCCCACCTGCAAGGATTCCCTGGGCTGTCCTCAGGCTGCTAGTCACACCTGAGCTTCTCTGACCTGGAACAAAACACACTTCACACTGGGCCTGCACCAGGGCTGTTGACATCTCCAGTCCTCCTGTGGTTCAGAAACACCTTCCCTGCTGCTGTGGTGGTGCCCCTGTACAAGCACACAGAGCTTTGCTCACACTGGTGTGGCCAAGGGACATGGATTGGAACCTGCCCCTCTACAAGCACACAGAGCTTTGCTCACACTGGTGTGGCCAAGGGACATGGATTGGAACCTGCCCCTCTACAAGCACACAGAGCTTTGCTCACACTGGTGTGGCCAAGGGACAAGGACTGGAACCTGCCCCTCTACAAGCACACAGAGCTTTGCTCACACTGGAGTGGCCAAGGGACAAGAATTGGAACCTGCCCCCACCCAGGACAGAAATAATCCTGGCCCCACAACACCACCACCAAGAAAGAACTCTGGCTCTGAGTTAATGAACCACAAATTCCAGCTTAATGAGTTTTATACTGAGGAGAATAATTAATGTAATTAGTAGTGATATGAAAATGATGGTACTCGAGCCTGGATTACAAGGAGGAGGGGAAGAGCTGGGGTGGGAGGAAGCTTGAAGAAAGTTCATTCTGTCTGTGGTGCTGTTCCCCAGAGGAAGAGGGCTGGATGCATTCTTGGCAGGCTTTAATACCTCACCTCCCAATCCACCACAAAAGGAATGAAAACAGAGCATGACAGTGGAGGAAAAAAAGGAGCTCAGCCATGCCAGGCTGCAGCAGAGGTGGACAATCTCTCATGCAGCTCTCTCCTGGGCTGTCCTTTAAACCTGCAGCTCCCTCATTCCACTCCACACTTGCAGTGCCCTCCACAGTACCTATTTCATGCTGCTGTATGAAGAGCTCTTTTAAAAGGTGCCTGGCTCGAAGGGTAAAACAACAGCTCTTTACCCAGAGAGGTATTTTGATATGCTTTATGTATTTGGTGCAGTCCAAGGGGCAGTGGCACTGATATTTTAGTGTTATACATAAGGACTGATACATAAATGTCTGTACAGGCATAAAGTGACCCAGCAGGAGCTACTCTGAGCCAGGCACTGATGACAGCACCAGAGAAAGACGCCTCAAAACCCATCATAAATGCTGACCCTGCTTGTAGACCTGAGAGCAGTGGGGAAATAAAGCAAGCAGCAGGAATGGATGTGTTCCATAGCGCATTTTTTTCACCTTCCCTGTGCAAAGTCCCTCTGGTAGCAGCCTGGGTGTTTGTGTGCCTTTTCAACTCGGATGAGCAAAGCTCTACCTGGGCACTGGCAGGAGCCTCTGAGCAAATGGCACTTGTGTTATATATAAAGTGCCACACAGGAGGTAAAGCCAGGTTCTTTTTTCCCCTGCTCTGAAAGTAAATACAGGCCTGGGGGGGAGCTAAATGCAGGCTAAACTTTTGTGTCTGTGCAAAGCAAGGGCAGCACTGCCAGCAGTTTGCTTTGGCTACCCTGTGCTAGGGCTGGGATCTGCAGCTGTGACTCTCCTTGAGCCATCCTGAGCAACCACCAAGAGCAAAGCTGAAGTTCTCAGCAAAATGTACTGTGGTCTTGGCAGTTCATCTCCTGCAATCCAATAAACACCGACCCAGCACTAACCAGCTGTGGCTGCTGCTGGGGCAGACGCTGCTCAACCCACTGCCTGCAAACCAGACACCTTTTCACCCTCCCTCCGTGCCCCCTCCCTGCTCAGCCCTCTGCCATTTGCCAGCCCAGATCTGTGGCTAAATTGTTCTGAAAGGTCTCTCTGCAGATGCAGAGGCCTCAGCCTTGGGCAGTGGAGCTTTTTTATTAAAAACATATCCCGGGGATTTTTCATTCTCAGAGCCAGTGGCTTGTGCTAAAAATTCTCTAATGGTGTATTGATCAAATCTGTCTGACAGGGCAGCTCCTAAGTAAGCACAAGCTTCACGTTCAGCTGGCCTGGGCTCCTTCCCCATCACTTCATGTGTGCTCGCCTCCAGTGTCTCTGCCTGCCTATGGCTACATTTACTCTGCTGCCTCTTTCTCCTATGAATGCAGCTCTTGCTGATCCCAGGTTAACCAGGGAGCACTTCCCACCAGCTGCTGCAGGGCGCCTCTGGCAGAGGTGAGGAAGCATCCAGGACACCAACACTTGCCCACTCCCTGCACCATGGGTCGTGGGGGTTAGTGGAGTGTGTGATGAAGCAGGCTTCATAGATTGATAGAATGGTTTGGGTTGAGACCTTAAAGATCAGCCAGTTCCAACCCCTTGCCATGGGCAGGGACACCTCCCACCAGCCCAGGTTGCTCAAGGCTTCATCCTAACTGGCCTTGAACACCTCCAGGGAGAGGGCATCCACAGCCTCCCTGGGCAACCTGTGCCAGTGTCTCCCCACCCTCATTATCAAGACTTTCTTCCAAATCTCCAGTCTCAGTCTGTCTTCCTCAAGCTTTAATCCATCCCCTCTCATCCTGTCACTCCCAGCCCTTATCAAAAGTCCCTCCCCAGCTTTCTTGTAGGCCTTTCAGGTACTGGAAGGCAGCTCTAAGCTCTCCCTGGAGCCTTCTCCTCTCCAGGCTCAATAACTCCAACTCCCTCAGCCTGTCCTCATAGCGGAGGTGCTCCAGTTCTCTGATCATCTTCGTGGCCTCCTCTGGACCTGCTCTCTCAGGTCCATGTCCTTCCTGTGCTGAGGGCTCCAGAGCTGGGCATAGCTCTCCAGGTGAGGTCTTACCAGAGCAGAGCAGAAGGCAGGAGTGTGTGTGCACGTGTTGGGGTGTGAATGTACAAGGGATGCTGGATGTAGTGAACAGCTTGGGAAGAAGGCAGCACTGGGAGCAAGGAAAAGGTGAATCACCTCACACCAGTTCCACAGCTGAGAGGATTTGGTACAACTCTTCAGTTCACTTTTATTGAGGTTCTGTGATCAGTCTTGCCCAGCTCATGTCGGTGCCACCAACACAAATCAGGACATGCCACCCCAGCTCCATGTCTCACACCAGGAAGACCCAGAAATAAACCACCAGCTCCTCCCCTGTGCTGCCAGCCCCCTGGAGGCATAACCCCACTCCACCAGCTGCCTGCTCAACTCATTCAGCACCCCACTCCCAGCACCACTGCAGGATGGCTCTCTTCTCAGAGATCTATTGAAACCACTTCTCACCATATCAGGAGGGGAACAGCTCTCCTTAGCACTGCTGGAGCAGGAGTTCTGTGCCTGCAAGGTCACTGCAGACAGGAGTGGCCTTATCATGGAGCAAAGCCCATGGCAGGCAGATGCAGCACAGTTTGGGAACAGCCATTAGGCAAACATTGTGCAGCTGGTTGGAAAGAGAGGGAGGAATGAAGAGCCCTGGATCTGAAGCTTTTCTGCATGCAGCTTTGTAAACCTGAAACAGTGGACTTAGAATCATAGAATCAATAAGGTTGGAAATGACCTCAGAGATCATCAAGTCCAACCTGTCACCCAACACCTCATGGCTAACTAAACCATGGCTCCAAGTGCCACATCCAATCCCCTCTTGAACACCTCCAGGAATGGTGACTCCACCACCTCCCTGGGCAGCACATCCCAATGGCCAATCTCTCTTTCTGGGAAGAACTTTCTCCTCACCTCCAGCCTAAACCTCCCCTGGCACAGCTTAAGACTGTGTCCTCTTGTTCTGGTGCTGCTTGCCTGGGAGAAGAGACCAACCCCCACCTGGCTACAACCTCCCTTCAGGGAGTTGTACAGTGCAACAAGGTCTGCCCTGAGCCTCCTCTTCTCCAGGCTAAGCAACCCCAGCTCCCTCAGCCCCTCCTCACAGGGCTGTGCTCCAGACCCCTCCCCTGCCTCATTGATCTTCTCTGGACTTGATCCTCATTATCTCTTTCTTTAGGTGTTTTAGTTTGGGTTTTGTTTGGTTTTCCTTAGGGGTTTCCCCCTTTCCCTAGGGTACAAAGGAATTTGGTGGAGTGTGGAGACTCTCCTTCACCTTGCCTTTATTTTTTGCAGACCAACCCAGTTCTTAAGGAGAAAGGAGAATGTGAAGAGGCAGAGGGAACCAAGACAGACATGAAGTTAACACGTGTGCTGGCAGAAGTGGAACTGCTGCTTTGAATGTAGGCTTTTCTTGATTTTTTTTGTTCCCCCCTTCCTAAGGAGGATTGGAATCCTTTTGTTTGGCTGCAAAGTACAGCAAACCCCTTTGTGCTGGTCTTCTGGGGACAGCTGAAATGCAAAGCCGCACAAGGCGAGCAGAGTTCCTTTGTAACGCCACAGTCTGCATCTCTCCTCCCTCCTCAAAGCTTCATCCTTCCAGCCACGGGCAGCAGAAAGAACCAACCACCTGCAACATCTTCTCCTCTGTCAAGCAACCATTTTGTCTGGCTTCTTTCCTGATGTATGGCAAGATCTGACTACCTTCTACTTTGCATTTAAATGCTCAGATCTGTCTGGAAGTGCATCAGGTGAGGGCTCCAAATCAAATCTGCTTTAATTGCCACTGTGCAGGCAGCATCCTGCTATTACAGGCATGCAAATGGGGAAGCAGGTAATGGGAGGTTTTTTTTTTGGCTTGCTTTTCCTCCATGGGAAGTAGAGCTGGGTTGATTCCACGATGACAGAGACCCTTGGGTTTTCCAGCCCCTGATCACCTTGCCAAACAGAGAGACCAAAGGCAGATTTGGCAGACTCCAAATCATGGTTCCTTTGCTGAGATGAATGTGTTGGCTGTGGCTTCAGTTCAGAGCACACCCAATCTCCAGCTCTGTGGTAGCCAGAAAGTACCCCAAGGTATACTGAGAAGAAAATAAGAGAGAGAAATACATGATCTGAATCAGGACACATGGCACTGGAGCTCGGTGCTGTAAAGGAAATAAGTGGCTGAATTCTGTGGAGGCTGGCAGAGGAAAGGTGAATCCAACTGGCTCCAAAAAGGGTTCCATCAGGTCTCAGCACAGGGATGAAATCTTGTCCTTGTGACCAGCTACCATGATGCCTCCACAAAGCACAAAGTGGCAACGAGCACCAGGGGAGAAGGGAAAGAGGAAGGGGAAGAGTTAGCTCTCCGAGGGTGCCCTGTGTGCTGTGTGAGGGCCCAGGGGGACCCATGTGTGTGGCATCACCCTCACAGGGTGTTCTGTTGCCTAACTGACTCAAGTACAACTTCTTTCTCATCTACAGATCTGTTTATTAGCCTGCAGGGAATCCACCAGGTAGTGTCACACAGATGTGCTGCTCTGTGGAGAGGAGGAGGGACAAGCAGGGTGAGTGTGGAGGCTGCTCTGGGTGATGGGAACACAGTGCACAGAACAACTACAGCAGCTGAGGTTTGGGTACACAAAACTGAACCAGTGGCTCAGTCTGTGTGGCAGGGCAGGAGCTGGGCTGGGAGCACACAACATGATATCCATCCCTCCTCTTACAGGGAGGCTTCCATCTTGATGCTTCTTTCACTTCTCCTTTGTACAAGTCTCACTGAGAGGCTGCTCGGTGCCTGGGCAGCAGGGTAACGGTGTGGTCCCCACCTCTCCCTCCCCACATGCCCTTTGCTCAAGCAGCCATCCTCAGGGTTTCCAGAGCGATGTTAAAGCTTGCAGGATGCTAAGCACCCAAGCCAAGCCAGAAGAAAGCAAATCCCCATTCCCCAAGAAGGCACATCCCCTTGTTCACAGCTCTCCCAGCCATCATCTCTTTTATTCCATACCTGGGTGAAACAGATGAAAGTTATCCATCAAACCAAGCCAATCAGGAGGCCCATTCTTTTCCCCCCCCCCCCTCCCTTTCTTCTTCCTCTTCTTTACATTTCTATGCTTTGAAGTGGCTATCTCTATTCAGTTTATTTGGTTTTGTTTTTCCTCTAATACAAGTGAACACAAATGTGATGTGGAGATAACTACCCTTCTCTGAAACACCTTGTGGCCACAGGAATGTGCACATTTGGACTGACACACCCACACACATTCATATATACATATATACACACACACACACACATATAAATATGTGCAGTCCCAAAACCAAGATGCTCTTTAAAAAGTTAAGAGGCCAAATTCCTTCTTGGCTTTGATCCTTCATTAAGAGCGAGAAGGTTACCTGAAATCATCAGTTATTCTTTATGTTCTGCCTGAGTTCCTTTTAAAAATCCCAATCAAGGAAGAGGGGGAGGGTGGGGAAAGGCTGGTGGGAGGTAGTGTTAAGCTTTGAAAGGGGAAATTAGAGAGAATGTTTTCCTTTCTCAGTTTCTCCCCTCTGAGTTTCAGGTTAGGAGGCAGCTGTTTGAAGGATGCTGTCTCCAGGTGAGTTGGCTTCAAAGTATGCCCCCATGCTGTCTGGGTTTAAGAGAGTCAATCCAAGAGACTGGGAGTGAGAGCAGGAGGGGGAAAAGGGCAGAAATAAACCCCCAAGCCCTTTACTCTACTCTTGGGTTGGTTTGGAGCATCTTTCATTGTAAGCATCTTATTATTTGGTTCAGCAATCTCAGTCGTTCAACTCTTCACAACAAGGATTTCCTATCCCCACTGCCAAGGGGGAAACAAATTTCTCCAAGGGATTTAACACCACCCCCCCCCCCCCCCCTACACACTACAGCCCCAGATTTGAGCACTGTCAGTGCTGTGAGACTTCACACGAGCTGAAAGAAGACCTGTGAAGGGTCCACCCCTGGCTGCTCTGCTGCAAACCGCTTAGAGATCAGAGACGAGGGAACATTTAATCAGGTTGGGCACATCCCATCCAACACAGGGCAGTTGTCACCCACAGACACATGCACACACATAGCCAGCTTGACACAGGCGGGCTGGGATGAGAAAAGAAAGTCACAGGTGCTGAATGAGACGTAGGCAGAGGGAAAGTGTTCCCTTGAGCATCAACAAGCCAGGCAGGTACTTAAGCTAATCGTGTCAGTTACAATTGCACCCCAAGTTAAAAATCAACCAATGAAATAAACAATGGCAAAGGTGGGGGGTGGGGAGGGGTGGTGGGGAGGGAGGGGGAGGGATCTAAAAGGCCTTGGTGGTTGTAGTGCCAGGGTCAAGAGGGGGGGGGGGGGGGGGGGAACCCAAACCAAACCAAACCAAACATTGAGCTTCTTCGTGTTGCTGTGTCGCCACTTTAAACATACTGTTCCTTAGGACAGATGTAAGGAGCCCGGGAACCAGGAGGTGGGCAGCAGAAGGAGATGTCAGAGTGGTGAGGATAAAGATCTTGAGGGAGGTCTGACAAGGGGGTATAGACATGAGGGATCTTCTCCAGATATCGATCTTCATGTGAGTAACAGCGGGTCAGGTAATCACTCGCATTCGATATCTCTGAGTGATACTTTCCAAAGTTCTGTAAGCAGAGACAAAAGTCAGGGGGTGAAAACTCTGGGAGCAAGGGCCACAGACCACCAAACCCTTCTCCAGCTCCTTGCTGAGGCACACATCTAGCAGGGAGGGAGGCAAATCAAACAGTTCCGCAGAGAAAAACCCCAGAAACCCAGGTGATAAATCACAGAGCCACAGAATCACCCAGCTTGGAAGGGACCTCTAAAGGTCATCTAGGCCCAGCCTCCCCCCTGCAGGGAGCAGGGACAACCTCATCACATTCCCAGATTTTGCTCTCATTTCCCAAAATGTCCATTCCCTGGTGAGTTTGCAGGGATTTCAGATGGCTTCCCCCTTGCCTGTACATGCTCTGCCCCTCTGTCAGTGAAGACAGGACAGCCTGGTTCCAAACTTTCTAAACCTTCCCTACCTGAGCTTACATCATTAATGCAACCCAGGCTCATGCTCTTTGACTTAAAGGCTCCATGTGTCTGACCAGGGACTTTGGAGGCAAAATATGGCTTTGTGCCTGCTGTTTAGCTAGCAGATAGGAGTGCCTGTGCTAAGCTTCACCTATGCCAGCAGCTCCACTGAGTGCCTTGAGGTCAGTTTTGTGACTCAAGTCAACTACAGAGAACATAAAGCACTCAGAAGATGGAGGCTGCTGTGTGCTCCCATGATCTCCCCTCTGCTCTTATGGATGCTCTGTAAAACCTGATTCTTCCTCTTGAAGTGTCAAATGAAATTGAGCCACCCCAGAGTCCAAAGTGATTGCTGTTGAGATAATTTTTGCAGATCTGTGGGGCAAGCAGTACTGAAGAAACCCTGCTTGTCTGAGCGTGAACATCACAGAGACCCTTCCCTCTCCCACAATGTTCCATGCAAAGAGCAGCAAGAGGAGACAGAACCCCCCCTGCTCTCCTGCTGAGCCAGCAGGGCTATGCCCAGAGCAGTGTGGAGCTTTCCCACAGCCCAGGATTCTGGCTCCCAGAGGGTGGCAGCAGATGGGAAGGATTCTTCCCTCTTCACAGACCCTACCTTCGGCTTGCAGCTCCTGCAAGATGACCCAAGGAGGAGGGACAGCTAGGGAGGAAGTGCTCTTGGTCTTCAAAACCAGCCCATGTTCATGGGCTCTCACCAAGGGCTAATCTCTTCTCTCACTCACATATTCATAGACTGGTTTGAGTTGGAAGGGACCTTAAAGATCCCACCAGGGACACCTCCCACCAGCCCAGCTTGCTCAAGGCCTCCTCCTAACTAGCCTTGAACACCTCCAGGGAGGGGACATCCACAACCTCCCTGGGCAACCTGTTCCAGAGTCTTCCCACCCTCACTGGAAAGAATTTCTTGGATAGGATAGGGTAGGATAGGGGAGTAGAGTAGAGTAGAGTAGAGTAGAGTAGAGTAGAGTAGAGTAGAGTAGAGTAGAATAGAATAGAATAGAATAGAATAGAATAGAATAGAATAGAATAGAATAGAATAGAATAGAATTAACTAGGTTGGAAAAGACCTTTGAGATCATTGAGTCCAACCTGTCACCCAGCACCATCTAATCAACTAAACCATGGCACCAAGCTCCCCATCCAGGCTCTTCCTAAACACCCCCAGGGATGGTGACTCCACCACCTCTCTGGGCAGCACATCCCAACGGCCAATCTCTCTTCCTGGGAAGAATTTCTTCCCAACATCCAGCCTGAACCTCCCCTGGCACAGCTTGAGACTGTGTCCTCTTGTTCTGGTGCTGGTTGCCTGGGAGAAGAGCCCAACCCCCACTGGGCTACAACCTCCCTTCAGGTGGTTGTAGAGAGCAAGAAGGTCTCCCCTGAGCCTCCTAATCTCCACTCTAAAGAGAAGTCTAAGAGAGAGCAAATGTCCTGGCAATCACCTTTCATGCCTGTGGTTTGACCTGGGGCTGACAGAAGCAAGCAACTTGCCCTTGAGTCCTTCCTTGCTCCCTTTCAGTACACCAGAAACAGTTGGTTTAGTGGAAGGGGCAAAGATCTGACCCCCAGGAGAAAATGCCTGAAGGAACAGAACAAACTCTTCTGCTCATCTGCTGCCAGTTCCTGGATAAATATTTCACCAGGACTCTTTAAAAAATCATCTAGGAAACAAAGTGTGACCATAATTTATTGATGGCTCAGACTGCTGGAAGAGGCAATGAGCTAGTTGAAGGTCTGCACACACTGAGAGCAGGAACAGCTCAGGAGCAGCCTCACTTAGAGCAGGGAAGGCTGCTAGAGGATGGAAAGTTTGTCTGAGCACTAGGAAAAGGGAGCAATGCTAAGGTCAATCTGATTTTCCTTTCCTTGGCAAAACTCCCTATCCCAGTGTTGGAAGTCAGTGATCTTGACCTGGCCAGACAGCAAATAACAACTGGCTGTAGGCTCCTTCCATTTAGAATTCCTGCCTTGCTGTCTGAATAGCAGCTGGGCCATTCCCACAGCTGCCTCAGGAGGGGTTTTTTTCTCCACTTCTGGCTTTTAATTGCTGAGTGAAAAGAGAGAGAGGTGCTGTGCAGCTGACCTGAAAGGGAAGTTGTCTCAGTGGTTGAAGTTTAGTAAGACATAGAAGGCAAGAGGGTCTCTGAGCAAGGCTGGCAGCCTGTTAGCAGCTAAACTGGAGGGTGGCTTTGGCTGTGCTTTGGGCATGCATAGGACTTCACACTAATATGTGCACTCAAAAGGTCTGCTAGACAGAGTGGTCTGGTAGCAACGAGGCTCTCAGTTAGCATAAACAGACATCCTGCATGAACTGAGCTGGGTGTTAGCATCTGACACTGGAAGAAGCAGAAGGGAGTTTATGGGCTGCCTGTTACCAATATACTGAGTCAGTAAAGCAAGTTTCTTTCTGCTTTCCTCTTAGTCAGTGTGGGCATGGAGCAAGCACTCCTGAATAAGGCTAAATAAGTGGATTTTCCCCCCCCCCCCCAGCACTTCTATTTGGCCAGGTGAGTACCAATGAGTCCTTTGCTCTCTGGCCAGCATTTTGTGCTCACTTTACACAGGCAGGAGTGGAGCAGCTGGAGAACACCAGCAGCAGGTCTGAAGGAAGAGACTTCCCTATCTCCTTTCACCTCCCTTCATCACATGAAGCCCAGAGTCACATTTCTGCAGCCTTGTTCCCTGATCTCATTTCTAAGCAGCAAGAAAAGGGAAGGGAACAAAATCAGCCTGATGTTTATTAACATATTTAGCAGCTGGTGCCCTTTGACTTCCTTCCCCAGTCCCACTGTGACTTTCCCCAAATCTAATTTATCTTTAAGAAAGTTTGCAATTAAATTAGGGATAATGAACTAATTAAATTGAACTGGCACACAATTCCACCACCTTCCCCCACCTGACTGCTCCCACTTGCTTTTGTTTCCAGCCTGACTCTCCATACAATTCCTCATTATCTGGGTTACATCCTCCCCTCTCAGTTTTGTTTTCAAGAGCTTGATTAAAGGGGATGTCAGCAATCTAACCATCCCAGACAGCCTGGCAGATTACCTTCACTTGATGGAATGAGAGAGCTTGCATTTCTGTCATGGCTTACTCTCAACCCTTCTCCATCCCCTCTACACTGGTCTCCAGCTTATTTTTTTGTTGTTGTTTGCAGATCATGTCTTGGGTGTGCTGCAGGCAGCTTGCTCTTTGATCTGACCATATCCTATACTTTTACTCATCTTCTTGGTCTAAAAGTAAAAACTCAAAGTCCTGAGGATTTCCCTGCTCTAGTCTCTGGAAAAATCTGAAGACTGCTACATGTAAGAACAGAACAGAACAGAACAGAACAGAACAGAATAGAATAGAATGGGATAGAATAGACTAGAATGGGATAGAATGGGATAGAATAGGATAGAATGGGATAGGATAGAATGGGATAGGATAGAATGGGATAGGATAGAATTAACCAGGTTGGAAGAGATCTTTGAGATCATCAAGTCCAACCTCTCACCCAGCACCATCTGATCAACTAAACCACGGCACCAAGTACCTCATCCAGTCTCTTCCTAAACACCTCCAGGGATGGTGACTCCACCACCTCCCTGGGCAGCACATCCCAAAGGCCAATCTCTCTTTCTGTGAAGAATTTCTTCCTAACATCCAGCCTGAACCACCCCTGACACAGCTTGAGACTGTGTCCTCTTGTTCTGGTGCTGCTTGCCTAGGAGAAGAGACCAACCCCCACCTGGCTACAACCTCCCTTCAGGTAGTTGTAGAGAGCAAGAAGGTCTCCCCTGAGCCTCCTCTTCTCCATGCTAGGCAATCCCAGCTCCCTCAGCCTCTCTGCCAAGTGTTGCCACAACCGTAGGTTCCTCCCAGCCTGCTCCTGCTCTGTTTGAGACCTTATCTAGGAGGCATAATCACTGTCTTTAGCAAAGAACAAACATCAATGTCTCTGGAATGAGCAGGAACCAGTGACCTTGAGCTTGCTCTTAGGAGTGGTGGACTTTTGTGAGGACAAAACTGAGGACAAGTGGGACAAAGGGGCTCTCCCCCTGGGTTCAGACAAGCCAAAGGCTGAAACTCCTGAAGGGCAAGGCCTGTGATGAGGGAATGCACCCACAGACACATGCAAGTGTTACTGATGCTCACCAAGTTGCATTCCTTCTTGCAGCATGCTTTTGACTCTTGTTGTCCACAGTACATACCTGTTCTGTGTTCCTATAGCACCTCAGACCATCAATAACCTTTAGCATTCCTTCCCTGTCCTTTCTCTCCCAAGTCTCTACCCTTCTGGAGTCAGAGCAGGGCTGTTTATCCTCATGGAGAAACTAGAAAAGGAGCCACCTTAGCTCTCTGCTTCATTTCTCCTGGGAATTGGGGATGGAGGACCTGGGGGAAGTATCCAGGTAGCCTTGGTGTTGATAGGAAGGGGATGTGACAACTGGGAACTGAGCCAAGGCTGCTACATTTGATGGCTCTCCCCAGCATCCCCAGCCCAGGCTGCACTGGTGCAGGTTTAATACTTTGATAGAGACATTCAGAAAGGAGATCTGGGGGATCTGCACCCTGGTCACTCATTTCTTGGGATTTTGGTGGCATTTTCACAGTTCTGAGCCAGTCTGGTGGTAAGAGGTACAAGAAATTGCCAAAGAAAACAGAGAGCAGGAGCGTGGGGAGGGGAAGGGGAAGAAATAATTAAGGAAGCATTAAAAACAGAGAGAGAGAGAAAGGAATTGCCCTGATCTGTGGTGTCTTAACAGGGAGATTACACCTTCAAAGCACCATGTGAGTGGTTTTATTCCTTACTTCAGAGAACCTGGCAGGATTTCCAACTTTGGATTTGGAGGATTACTGCCCTGTGGCTGACAATAAAATCCCCCAGCCCAGGGAGGACGAGGTGAGACCTCCCAGGATGGCTTAGGGAGGGCTTGCCTTGTTTTTTTAGCAGTGGGAACAGTCCTTCAGTGCAGCCCAGGGTGCTGTTGGGAATTGGGGGTGAAGGCACAAGGGAGAGTGGCTGCTTTCGACCCCATCCTCCTCTGGGCTGCCATCTCCATCCTCACTGCCCCTTGGTGACGGGCAGGCAGGTTCCTGGGAGCTGACAAAGGGACCCCACAACAGAATGGAGGGAAGGAAAAAGCCAAACTGATCCAAAACTTACTGTCCACTCTCACTTGTTACGTCTACGAAGACCTTGATCCTCATTCTGGGAGCAGAGGTGGATGAGACACCACAAGAGAGAGAGGTTACTCTTTAGGTCCGGGCCAGGCCTGCTGTAGGCACTTACCTAGGAAGGCTTTTGCTACAGCAAGGGAACTACAGGGCTGCTTCCAACACAGGAAAACCAAGGACCACAGGGAGAGCAGCAGACTGAACTAACCCATTGCACACCTTCCAGGCATGTTCCTGCTCCACCATCACCCACCCAGAGGCTCCTGGTCTGCAGGGAGGCACTAATCAACAGTGGGACCTCTTTAAACACACCATTTCCCTCCTGCTTATCCTGCACAGAGCTGTTCCTGTCCTTCCCAAGGATCCAATTCCCTCACCCTTTACCTTCTACAAACCATTGCCATGTCCTTCCTAAAGATCTGATTCCTTCATCCTTTATCTTCTTTTCCAAAGCATTCCCCAGTTCTTCCCAAGGATCCAATTCCCTCACCCTTTACCTTCCACAAACCATTCCTCGTCCCTCCTAAGGATCTGATTCCCTCATCCTTTATCTTCTGCAAACCATTCCCCTGTCCTTCCCAAGGATCCAATTCCCTCACCCTTTACCTTCCACAAACCATTCCTCTGTCCCTCCTAAGGATCTGATTCCCTCACCCTTTACCTTCCACAAACCATTCCTCTGTCCTTCCCAAGGATCCAATTCCCTCACCCTTTACCTTCCACAAACCATTCCTCTGTCCTTCCCAAGGATCCAATTCCCTCACCCTTTATCTTCTGCAAACCATTCCCCTGTCCTTCCTAAGGACCTGATTCCCTCACCCTCTGTCTTCTTCTCCAAACCATTCCCTCTCCATCCCCAGGCTATCCTGAACTGTTTGCCTCCTTTGATCTACACTGAGTGACCCAGCAGGGGTTCAGTGAGCTGCAACACAATTCCATTTCTCCCTTGGTCTCCTTCCTTATCTCCTCAGCCTCCTCTACAGCTCTTCATGGAGAACCCCAGTGGGGCTGTGGCCCATCAAACCCTTAGCCTCGTCCTTCCACTTAAAAGGCAGCAAATAGAAGGGAAGGAGCAAGGCAGAAGCTGCAGTCACTGCAACTCAGGGGATATACAGGAGACAGGGAGAGTCATAGCCAAGGAGGGGACTGCTAACAGCATCTCCTTGGCATCACCCAGCACATCTCCCAGGATGCAGCAAAGGAGAGTTCTCTCCCTTTCAGTCAGGGGTCTGATGGCCTTAATATCTGACAAAAGATAAGGGAATGCAAGAAGAGCTGAAGGTGCCTCTCTCCACTGCAAACACCCTTCCACCTGAAAGGGTCACTGGTAGCTGGAGATGGTCCCAAACAACCACTTGTAGGTTTAAACACAAACTGAGTTCTAATCACTCCCTGCTGCAGGACCTGAGCTTGAAGGATCCTGGTGACACTTAAAAGAAGTGATCAGAAAATCATAAGATCTGGGCAACAGTCAGCTCTGGTCTCTAATTTTGAGGAGAGCATCAAAGAGGAGACTCTTTCTCAAGCATCCAACCATGCTGCCTGCACCAACCTCCTGCAACACAGCGTCTTCCATTTTTTGGTTGCCTACTCCAGCTCTCTTTTATTCACTGCCTCTTTCAGATGCAGGAACCTTTGTGTGTTCCCATATTCTCTCACATACCCTCCCACCTTGTTCTTTCACACATGCAGATATACTCCACCTTAGCCAGAGTTGCTTCCATGCACACAAACTCTTTGTTATTTCCCCCTCCCAACCAGTCCCATTTTCCTTCTCTCCCCTTCTCACCCTGACTAGATTGGAGAGGACCTCTTAACATCTCCACGAGGCTGTTGGCTTCTGCTTCTGCTCTATGCTGCTTCATGCTACTAAGCCCTACAGGATTTCCCCTAAGCAAACCCCTCACCCAAAGATGCACTCTTCAAACCCACCTCATTTCTCCCTGTGTCTCCAGCCACACTGACTGCAGAGGGGGGCAGCCCCCTGTTCTGAAACAAAGCCATTAACCCCTTACCCCTCCCACATGCCTCACCTCACTGTAGAAAGCAAAGGAAAGCACTGCAAAGAGCATGCACAGAAGGCAAGACAAGGCAGAGGCATTCCTGTCAGCAGCCCCCGAAATCAGGGTAGCAGAGAGAGAGCAGAGAGAGAGAGCAGCGATCGTGGGCAGCATGCGGGAGATGGAGGGAGCGGGGAGGAGGACAGACTGGATGCACAGGGACCACGCCAGAGGAGAGGGAGGAGTTGCAAGGGGTGGGCAGCACTGACTTGAGAAGGGTGCAGTGAGGAAGGCAGAGTGCATTTGTGTACCTTGAGGCCAGAATCTGAGGGGAAAGGGCCTAGAGTGACATGCGCTAGCGTAAGCTGGGCTGGATGGTTGCATACTCGACTAGGTCTCCGCCAGCATGGATGGAGGTCCGAGGGCTGGGTGACGAGGCCAGAGCGGACGTGTCCAGCTCTGCATAGTGGACATCACAGTCCTTGTTGCCAGAGTTCTGGAGAGAAGAGAGCAGCAAGGCGGAGGGGACACGAGAGGAAGGAGTTGGAGTCGAAGGAGGGAGGTGGAGGAGTGGGGGAGTGAGAGCACAGGAACCGTGCGGGCAGTGAGTGAATGAGACAGGAGAGGGAGCGTGTGAAGGGTGGAGGGAGAAAGAAGAGAAGGGGGAGAGAGGGGGAGGAAGAAAACAACAGTTAAAAAGAAGGAGGTAGGGAGATAATGAACAAGTAGTCAGGTAAAACCCCAAATCAAAGCTCAGGTCCCAGAGGCACTGCTCCCCAGATCCACCAAGGTGCTGAGTGACTCAGCCCAGGCTGGCAGCACTCCCAGCAGCTGCCCCTTTTACTGGGGCTGCTCCCAGCAATATCTCGCTGCTTTCATCTTCCCATCAACTCCTCTGGGATAAGCATCCTCTTTAGCCTGTGGTAATTCAGTGAGGTGAAGCAGACAGGACAGGAATGAGGAGGTAAAGACTTGGTCTGCCTTTCTCTGGGACTAGAGGAGGTACTGAGATACAAAGTTCAGGAGGAAAGAGTTCTGCAGAGCACAGGTTTAGGTCTGAGACTGGAGCTGGCATTACTAATTTTCTTAGATGTCTACAGACACTCAGTCTGGGGCCAGACATGAAGCAAGAGAGGCCACAGGATGCACATCTTTCGTGCCAACAACTTGCCACTGCTACCTGGTCACCTCCCTAAAGGCAGGAGAGAAGGTGACCTCAAGCCTCCTGGGCTCCCAGCTTTGCTGAGCACCACAGGGAAACTGGAGGCTGGAAAGGTGGCTCCAGCAGTGCTTCCTTTTCACTGGAGGGGATCTCTCCATGGACTTTTCCCTGCTTTCTGACACTCTGGGGCTTGCTCCTGCTCCCTGTTGCTTGTTTGGTGCAGAATTTATTGCAATATCAATAATGTGACTTGTGTACAAGGTCTATAGCAGTGCCACATGCAAGCACTCTGTGTAAATCATCACCACTGGCACCCCAGTAATTGCCCTGTAAACTGAAAGGAATTATTTTGCTGTCTGCAGCAATAAGGCTTTCCCTTCTACCTGTGCAAATGGTTGTAGCTGACATAAACACTAATCATACCTCTGCTCCCACGTGCATTGTACCTGCTGCTGGCTCCTGCCCCCTCTCACACACAAAGCCACACAGCCCCATTGGCACAGGCACTGCCATGGGCGCCCAGGGCACACCTTTGCTTTCACCCACACACATCCCTCTGCACACAGGCACAGGTGGGTGCCAGCACCATGCACAGTCTTTGTGTCACCTGGAGCACACTCAGCTTTCCAGCCCATTCACTCTTCCTTGGACAGCCTCATAGAAACCAAAGCTTTTAGCCCACAAGAGCCTCAGAGACAACTGCTGCAGGCCACACCATAAGCCCTGTACCTACTTACCACAGGTCATCAAGTCCAACCCAACACCACCATGGCCACTAAACTATGCCCCCAGGTGCCATGGCCACAGGTTTCTTGGACACCTCCAGGCACAGTGATTCCATCACCTCCTTGGGCAGCCTGTTCCAACACCTTACCACTCTTGCAGGAAACAAATTGTTCCTGATCTCCAATGTCAACCTCCCCTGGCACAATTTCAGGCCACTTCTTCTCCTTCTATCACCTGATACTAGGGAGAAGAGACCAACTCCCACCTCACTGCAGCCTCCTTTCAGGGAGTTGTAGAGAGCAGTGAGGTCTCCCCCCAGCCTCCTCTTCTCCACACTAAACAGCCCCAGTGCCTTCAGCTGCTCCTCATGAGAGTTGTTCTCTAGACCCTTCACCAGCTTCTGTACCCTTGATTGTCCACTCCCCTGGCCTTGCACGTTTCTGTGCTGTCAGCTTCGTGTTCTCATTCCCACACAACAACAGAGAGATTCCTTTGCAGTCTCTGACACAGGGCCCAGCCCTGCTCCCTTCTGCAGGTATCCTGTCCCTGCAGACATGTCCCAGCCTCTCCCCTTCTCCTGGTCCCCTGCCAGCACAGACACAAACCTGCACACCCTCCTCCACCTGCCTCTTATTTTTCTCCTGGCACCTCTCCCATTTCCCTCTGCCTTGCTCTTTGCCATCTCTATTGACTTTCTGACTCCCATTCTAGTGCTGTGAAATTGTCAACCCCAGGCAGTGGCTTTCATGCTGCCCTGAGATGAATTTAGCTTAGCCCAAATTAGGAGGTTTTGCACAATTCATTTGAAGCTGAGTGCATCCACCCCATGCTCCTGCAGACTCCATTCCCTTCTACTCTCATCTTCTTCACTCCCCTCCCAAGGAAAATCTCCAGATGAAGTACAGGCAGAACAAGAATATCCTGCTTTGCTTTTCCCTTGCCCTCTGATGGGGCCTAGAGCCACACATAAAACAGAGCAGCTGCCTACATCTGCAACTGAACACACCTCAAAATGAGGTGGCAGAGACCCAGTGAAGCTGAAGGCAATGTGATTCCCTCCTCCTCCTCCTCCTCATACTGACCCTTCTCTCAGGTCAGGAGCTATGCAGGTCTAGCTTGCCTTGGTCAGTCCCTTAGCCTGCTGCTGGAGTCTGGTTGCTGAGTGTGCTGGTTTTGGTGACCACCACTACCCCTGCTGCAGCTCCCTGCAGGTTTCCACATGGGAGTTATCCCAGCCAGACACCCCACAGCATCCCCTAGCAGGGCAGGGCATGAGTGCAACGTGAGCAGGAGGCCTCTGCAATGATTAGGGGTGTAGAAAAGGGATGTCAGTGAGTGGTCCTTGCAAGGAGGAGGGCAAGAGCTGGTTCCTTTGCACAGTGTGGCTGGGCAACGTGCTGCACAGCAGGGCCTGGCTGCGCAGTGTGTGCTGCCTGGCTTATCTGGGAAGAATCCAGCAAAACCAGCACTCCTTGGCAGCAAAGTGACACCCTCCTTCCCCTTGCCAGTCACAAACTTGAATAGCCTGCTGCCTGCCCAAAGGAGATGAGAGATTTAGCAAGAAATGGGAGCAAGCCTCCTCTCGTTCCTGGGGAGAAAAGCCAAGGTGTGGGGGAGGGGGAGGTGTGGTGGGGGAGCCTGACACCACCTACAGACACTGCCAGCCAAGCTGAGCAGAGGACAGGTCCGCTTCACAGCTGTGCTAGACTCGTGCCAAGAGTGGGCAGAGCTGTGACAGTGGTGGTTGGGTCACCCAGAGATCACATCCTGGCTGCAGAGGGAGCTGCTTCATGGGCCAGATGAAACGAGGGCTCCAGAGCCAATCGCCTCTTGCCTCAAGCCAGGGGTGAGGAGTACTGAGTGCCAAACGTGGGGCACAGAAATGCATCTTCTCAGACCAGGATTGAGAGCAGCAAACTCAGTTCCCATGGTTACTGAGCAGCTCCACATCAGGCCCTATCTCACATCACTAACTCTGCCACTTAATTAACTGCCTGCTCGTTATTTCCCAAAATGAGCTCCTCTGGCCTCCTGCTCGCCTGAAATGCAGCTCTCAGATGCTCTGCACTGGCTCTAGCATCCTGTCCTTCATTTAAAACTCCCCTACCACTCAGCAAGCATTAGACAGAGCTGGAGAAAGCCCCCAGGACTGAGGGAGGGCTCCAAAGGGAAGTTTGCTCTCAGCCACGTCCAGCTGGGATGGAGCAAACAGGATCACATCCCCACAGCTCACTCAGAGCTCTGCATTTTGACTCCCAATGCCCTCAGCAGCTGCCTTGCTGTAGACTTCTGCTGGCTAAAGGTCACTGGGCCCTGTCCTCCCATTATCTGCACAGGAATATGCATTAAAGGGTCATAGCAGGATGAACTGGGGGGAGCTGTAATTAGTTCTGCTCATGAAATGCTACTCCAGTATGGGCTGATATTTCTGCTGCCTTCTCAAGCAGCTCTAGAAGCACCAGGCTTGGTGTGTGCCATTCTGAGCCACCCCTCAAGGAGGGAGGCTTGGAGAGAGACCTGCAGCATTTACATGGGAATCCTGTGCCTCCCATGGAGGATGGGGTGAGCAGGGAAAGCAGGCCTGGGAGGAGGAAGGTTTTCTGTTTTCTCCCCAAGAGAGGACTCTAATCCTGCCTATGCCTTTGCCCTTTGAATCTAACATTTCCTCCTTCAGCCTCAGTCCCTGCAAAGCAGCCTTTCCCTCGTGGCTCTTAGCATCCCTCCCTGACCCTTAATCTCACTGCTGCTGCTGCTGCCTCCCATGAGCATCTCCCTGTCTGAGGCTGCACAAATCCCCCTCCCCTTCCCCCCCAAATAAAAAGGGGGTTTAAAGAATGTGTAGTCAATTAGGAGTCAAACCCTGGCACACTCTGCCCTGCAGATAGCTGCACTGTGAAGCTCTCACTGCAGCTTCTGCTGCTTCCTTCAGCTGCAGACTCTGAAGGGGCTCAGTTGCAGGAGGGGAAGTGTCAGCAGGGTTAAGATAGCTGCCTTGTAGGCTTAGCTGTCACATGATGAGACTGCCAGGGTTTGTGCCAGTCCTCTGATGAAGGTTTGGCAGAAGCAGGGATGACCCAGGAAAGCACAGCACAAGGACCTCTGAATCAATCTGGTGTTTAGGAGGTGGGCTGAGACCAAAGTTGCCTTCCTCCAGGAGAGGGAAAGCTCCTGGACTGTGAAGGCTGCTTGTCCCCCCCTCTGTGCCTGGTGAGGTCTCTCATCACTCCATGGGGTGAGAGGACCTGGGTGAAAGCTGTCAGGCTGGGGATGAGGGTGAGGTCAGGTAGCACCATCAGCACCCTTCTCTCCTTACCATTTTGTCAGAGTAGGGAGAGGGCTCACTGGCTGCCATGTCATAGTATGGAGTCTGCAAAGCAAGCTTCTGGATTTCCTCCTCATGCTTCATGTTGTCTAAGTGAACAACCTGCAGCAAAGGGGAGAGAGAGAGGTGAGAAGATCCTTCTGTCACAGCTTGGGACAGCATCTGCTTCAGGAGACATCACCACAAGACATCCCCATGAAGGGCAATGCATCCTACCTTCTCCCTTGCTCCTACCTTCTCCCTTGCTCCTACCACATGCTTTGCCTCCTGATCTCTTTCTGTCGTCCTCACTGCCCTCACCACCACTCATGACATTCAAAATGGGCTTTGGGGATGCTCCAAGGTCCTCACACCTAAGAGCCCATCTGAGCACCACCTCCTTTAGAATTCAATCCCCACAAAAGGCAGCAGGCAGGACCCAAATACAGCTTTCCATTAGGCTCAGCCCTTTTTAATCAGACTTCTGGGCACACAAGCCCTTCCCTTCTGCCCCTCAAACCTAGGCTGGGCACTGCTTTGCCCTCAGAGACCTGGCTTCCCCAAATGTAGGCACTACAGATGCTGCTTGGCATCAGTTTTTCCTTGCCAGAGGAAGGAGCTCGCAGCTGGGCTGGGGAGCTGTACCTGGATGTCTTCTGCAGTCAGGTGGCTTTTCATCTCCTGTTTCCTCTTTGGTGGAGGGGCAGGTTTGTGGGATGGAGGCAAGTCAATTCTGCAGATAAAGAAGTGAGCAAGAGAAAAGCAAGGCTTCTTGCTTTGAGAGAACACAACAAGCTGGAGCCTGCCTGCACCAAAGGTTTGATTGTGTTTGTCACCTACCTGCCAATATAATCTTATAGATAATTCTCAGGAGCCACCCCCTCCATGCCCTCTTTCTCACCCCAATTAGAATTGTTAATAGAAATAAACTCCCTTCTAGCATTTTGTGCCTAATTCCAAGCCAATCCCCACGGCAGGCTGCAGCTCCTGAGGGTGCAGCTGGGATATCAGGCTCCAGGGACCCTTTTGGAATGGCTTCAGATCCTGCCATGGGAGAGGGCTCATTGCAGGGCTCTGGGCTGCTGGCAAGTGGTCACTGCAAAGCAACAAGGTGATTCCAGCCCCAGTTCAGGAGTTTAGCAGGAACAGCAGCCCCTGCCACAGCCTTCCCAGGAGGAGTTAGAATCCTCCTCTATGAATGTCCCCAGGGACATTTATCCCTGACCCCTGCCTGGGCGATCAGCCTTGGCCCCAGAGCACCAGGCTTGGCAGCCATCGTAATCCCAGCCTGGAGCCTGTCTCTGCTCATTCTGATCATATGCAGAGATGTCTCTAATCCTTTTGCAAAACTTATTAAAACTCTGCTGCACTAATGAGCTGCCTCTCCCTCCCTCCTCTCCCTCTGCAACCCCCTCCCAGCCCTCCTCATGGAGATGGGTGACTTCCCTGGGCAACCTAATGGATCTCAGCCTGGCACCAGAGTGTGTGGGGTGAGGGGAAGAGTAAAAAGGGTGCCTGAGGCTCTACACAACATTGACTTTATGGCTGCAAAGGAAAGAAAGGCTATTAACTTCCTGAGGCTTTGGAGTAGACTCCAAAGAGAGGCAGCAGCTCTGCAGACCAGGGCACCTTTGTGTTTCTGTTCTCATCTAAAGTGGCTCTTCCCTGTGCCTGCTTGGAGAGCCATTGTGGGAAGTGGATTGTCTGAATGCATCTCTAGCACAAGCCTGATGCTGTTGATGCAATTTCACCTTGTGGTGCTTGCTTTTTCTTTCAGCCTGTGTGTGCCTTTCTGTCTCTCCTCCTGCTTTCCCTGGGTCTCTTCCCTCCCTCTCCTCCTATCCTCCCATGCCCTCTCTCAAATGGGATTAAATGGAGCACAAAATGTGGCCAAGATACAACAACAATGAGGTAGAAGGGTTATGGAAGATAAAAGCAACTTCTAGCCCTTGGGCTTCCCATGCCTCCCCGATGAGGTGGGAAGGAAGCAGGGGTGGGGAGTGTGCTCTTGTGAAAAGGCAGTGACAAGAGAGAGCTCTTGGGGAAGAGGCCAGGGCAAACATCTCTCAAGAGGGCTTTGTTCATGCTTTATAGGCTGAACTCCACACCACTAAATTCCCTGCCTGGGATTTGTGCTGCACAGTGTTGGGCAGAGCCACACAAGTACCTGTCAGAGAGGAGCCCCTGGGGCATCTCCTCTCCCTGCTCCTGTAGCGCCAGAACTTCTGGCTGCAGGCTGCCTCCATGGCTGCACAAGTGGAAGGCTGAGTGGATGTTAATCCTTTCTTTACTCTTTGGGATACATTCAGAGGTGCTTAGGGTCTACCAGAGATTCCCCCCTCTCATGACACAGTTTGATTCAGTCTAATTCATAGAATGATTTGGGTTGGAAGGGATCTTCAAGACCATCCAGTTCCAAGCCCCTTCCATGGGCAGGGACACCTCCCACCAGCCCAGCTTGCTCCAGGCCTCATCCAGCCTGGCCTTGAACACCTCCAGGGAGAGGACACCCACAGCCTCCCTGGGCAGCCTGTTCCAGTGTCTTTCTGCCCTCACTCTACAGAACTTCTTCCTAATCTCCAGTCTCAATCTCCCCCCATTTTCATTTGTTCTTTTCATAATCCTGGAGCCCTTTCTCTGAAAAATGAATAGGATCTTCCCTAGTGCTGGAGGTGAGAGTGGCACTGAGCAGCTGCCCCACGTCCAAGGAAGTGCTGCAGCAAGAGCAGCACCTGGGTGAGCATCGTCGTGCTTCAGTTCCCACTTCAGGCTTGTGATGAGAGCTACACAAATTGGAAGGCAGGAGGATGGAAGGCACTAGGGGTGCCAAGGAGGGGGAAGAGAGTCAGAGGAAGGTGGCAGGCAGGAAGAAATGGCAGGGGAAATTTTGCTGTCGAGCTTGCAGGCAGGGGAAGAGCCAGCAGTGCTCTCTGTCTGCTGCCCCATCCAGCACCACCAGGCTCTGCAGGGTTACTCACAGGTCGCTGTCGGTCTCGGTGCGGTTCTTCTGCTGCCTCCTGTAGACAATAATGACAGTGACAACCACCCCGATGATGAGAGCTGCTGCAATGGCTCCTCCCACGATGCCAATGATGCCTCCTGGGGCGCCTTGAGGTAGTGGCTTGTCTGCAAACACACAGGGAAGCAGGGGAGAGAGGGTTAGAGCATCGGACAACACAACTGCTGAAGGCACAGCGAGCACAGGGGAGGCAGAGAATCCAAAAGCAAAGGTGCCAGAGCTCTCTGGAACTGTCTCAGGCAGCCAGGTGTGGGCAGCTTCACAGGGGGAGACAAGGTCACACTGAGATGTGGTAGTCAGAGCTCCAGAGGAACAGAAATCTGTGCCTACAATTGCAGCCCACTGTGTCTTCAAGGACCAATTGCTTCCTTGCTCTGTCCTGCAGCTTCTCCTCACATCAGGTGGTTACTCCTGGATCCATTTTTGCTGCCTTTCTTCTGCCCTCACAGGAAGAAGGGGTTAGGAAACCAAGGGGCTTCCAAGCAGCCAGCCCATGGAGAGGAGAGGAACTCCTGTGGACCTGCTACCTGATAGTATTTCTCTCTCTTGAAAGCCTCCTGCAGGGCTTTATCACTGTCAGTGCTGAGCTCCTGCTGCTGTTGGAACGAAGGAGAGCTTTGCTATCACTGTAGACCTTAAAAGAGCTAAGGACCAGCGCTCAATTTATTGAGGCCAGGCAGAGGTATGTGCACCCTGAACCTCACCAAAAAAAGATGATGTCCTGACTGTGCAGTTTAAGGGGGGGGAGAAACATCACATCTTGCATTTCATCTCCTGCTTGCCCCACGGCTGGAGGGCTCTGTGACTTGGGCCAGCTCCTCGGTGACTCACATGGACCTCATTCAAAGGGAACCCATCCCATGGGCCTGATGGGAAAGTGCTTTGAAATGTATGATAAAAGGATTTAATTTACTCTACCTTCCAACCTAATTAAACTTGAAAACTAGCTAATTGGTACTTTGTACTTACAGCTCTAGCAGTGATGAAAGAAGGAGATAATTGGAGTAGAGGAAGAAGGAGGAGGAGGAGGAAGAGAAGGAAAAGAAATTCACAGGAGGGGAAGGAGGCAGGGATGAGGGAACAGGGTGCTTTGTAGAACTTGCCTGTCACACCTAATCTCTGTGGGTTTCCACATGCACTGCCTACTGGCTGCTCTTACTGGCCAGGCCCTGGGCTGCACAGGAATTATGGCTTTGGGTATTGTAGTGGTGGTTGGGATCTCCACTAAGCTCCCCCTCCCCAAGGCTTCAAACTGATACCCACTTTACGTCTGTGCATGGCTGCAGCATGGCTGCACCCATCCCCACATCACTCAGGACAACTTCTGTGGCACTTTGCAGGCTGCAAATTTGCCACCTTCCAGCCATGGATCCAGCATCTGCCTAGCTCAAAGGCTGGGCACCAGTTGGAACTGACTGCCCTGAGCTGCTGCCAACAGCCTATTCCCAGCTCTCACCTCACAGCCAGCCTTCTTCACCTCTCAGATTTGCTGCTGTCAGCCAGGAGTGAACTGAGGTGTATAAACATTTCCCAGGGAAATCCTCTCTCTGGTCAATACCAACAAATTGCACAGCAGAGCTCTGGCATGTTTATTGTACCAGTACAAACCACCTGAGCTCCCAGCATCATGCTGAGACCTCGCTACCAAGGAAGCATTTGCCCTGGGAATTGTTTTGACACTGATCCCCCATCCCTTTCCTTGCTAACCTGCTTTGCTCTTGCCTTGCAAGGACACCCTGGAGCCTCCCACAGCCAGCATCCCACACCCTGATTTCCCCTGTTCCTTCATAAGAGCTCAGAGCTGTGTGTCTTCCAGTGGCAGGATGCTGTAGTCATCAGAATACGAGTCTCTGCTCCCCACTGTCCTCCTCAGTGGCAGTCACTTTTCTCTCTCTTCCCTTCTCTCTAAGCCACATTACCTTGTAAATAATATTTCTGCCCTGAGACAGCTCACTTGCAGCTATGCTCAGGCAGAAAGCTGACACTTTACAATCCAACCCCCTGGACAGCACTGGAGACTGTGGCAGGAAGAGTGACTGTAAAGAATCTCCCAGTCGCTTTGGCTGGGGCATTGCCATGATGGATTGGCCTCTAATGGCTCTCTGGATGGCAGGTGGTGAGCAGAGACCATCAGGCTCCTGCTCCTGCTGTAAATCAGGAGGTTTGTCTATGTGCAGTGGGGAAGAGGGTGGGAGGAGAATGAGGGGAAAGGAAATAAATAAATAAAGCTGGAATGGGTCTCCAGGAACAGGAGCAGGGCTGGGCCATAGCTGAAAGGGGCCAGGGAAATGTAAAGAGAGGAAAATGGAACCATCAGTTTGCAGGAGAGAGAGTGGACAACACAGGCCACTGGGTCAAGACAGTGAGGGGATGAGGAGTGGTGGAGAACAGAGGAGCACACAGAGAAATGCAGCTGTTCTGGAGTGCACATCACAATACCTCCTCCTTGCCAAGCTGTCAGGAGTGTGGTGTGAGCATGCTGCTGTCTGCACCCATCCCAGCTGCCTACCACAGAGCTGTGTGGCAGTGCAGGGCTTCCACAGAACAGCAAATACCAAACGGTGACAAAATCCTAGGACAACAAAGCCCTGCCCCTGCATGTGCAGATCTCTTTCCTGAGGACAGGCTGGGGCCATCCTGCAAGGGGTGTTGGCCACATCTCTGCAGGAGCCTTGCTAGGAAGCTGTGAGAGGCAACAGGGGTAATTGCTGACAATAAGAGGAAACACCAGGAGAAGAGGAATATAAATGAGAGCTGAAGATCCTGGGAGTGCAAGGAAGAGCAGAGGAAAACGGGAAGAGGTAGAGAGAGATCTTCCTTTCTGCTGGCTCTTCCCTCTTTCTTTTTCCTTCATTTCCCCCCTACTTGTTAGATTGTCACCTGCACCCCCAGCTCCTCCCTTGCTCAGTCTCCCCTTCCTGTGGGATTGCTGTGTCTGTACAGTTTGGAAGGCTCACCTGCAGCCCAGCCCTCTTCTTTCCCTCTTCTGGGTGCATTGATCTCTCCACCAAGCCAGTCAGAGGCACCAACAAGGTGTTTCTGGAGGGCAGGGTGGCTGCAATAAGGGGTGCTGGAAAGTCAAACAAAAGGGCACCGGGAAAGCCTCAGGAGAAGAGGACAAGAACAGGCAGATGAGGATTCAGTTACATTGGCAGGGCTTTTGGGTAGCCCTGGGAAGGTGCTTGTAAGGCTTCTGAATCAGGATAATCAGAATAAATGGGCAGGACAGCTCAGGGGCCCCCAAAGAGGAGTGGGAAAAGGCTTTGGCAATTAAGAATGCAAAAGCCTTTGCTCTGTGTCACGCTCAGATAATTTCAAGCTCTCCCTAAAGTTTGTGTGAAGCAGCTGGCAGTGAGGCAGGTAGCAGAGAGCCCAAAGGGGCTGAGCAAACAGCTCAGCTTTATCAGGACGTCTGAGGGCTGCTGGGAACTTCTTGTTCCTGCTGGAAAGTGAATTAATTCATGGTGTTACAATTAAGGAGAAAAGAAGGACACCCTGCCCCCCCCCCCCCCCCCCCCCCCAGTCTCTTTCAGAGAAGTTTCATTCATTGCTTTATTCTCCTGTGGCTCTTGTGGAGGTGGAAGCAGACACAGGAAAGGCAGGGATGTGGTTATCTACCCATAAAGCATCCTCCCAGGCACCTGGAGGTGTGGCTGCCTGGCTTTCCCAGGGTACCCGGTAACAGATGAAGACCTTTCCACCCTTTAGGTCAATTAAAACATTTGGTGAGGTGCTGATCCTGGAATTCAGCAGCCCCAGTGCTCAGTAAATCACACCCAGCTGCTCACACCTCCCAAGCAAGGGAGGAATGGCCACTAGACAAAAACGTCCATGCTGGAGAGGTGCATCAGGCAGACTCGCAGCATGGAACTGCTGCATGGTTTCATGGCAAAAAAAGCCTTGTCCAAACAGCCCCAGGGCTGATGGCTGACTGGGTCTGCACAGCCAGAGCCATGGCTCAGATTCGCTGCTAACAGCCAGGATCTGCTTCACGGCCCAGACAAAGGGACAGAGCTGTGCCCCGGGGGTGAAGTCCTGCAGCTGCAGAGCGCAATAGCAAATGACAACAGAGGGACGATGAAAGCTGTGGAGAACCAGCACGCAGAAGAGCAAGAGAGATGTGCCCAGAGGGATCCTGAATTGAAGCAAAGATGGCTAAAATGGAAAGCTTCCAGAGCAGGGGGAAGGACTCACTTGCTCTTGGTATGGAGGGGGTGATGTGGAGGACTTTGCAAAAGCAAAGGAAAGAAGAGAGAGAGTTTGACACACCTCAGGAAGGCCTTTTCCCCTAAGGCTACCTGTGTGGCTTGGCCATTTGCAGCATGAGGCAGCCTGGGACTCTAGCAATCAAGAGGGTAAGTTACCTGCCCAGCAAGGGGCTGGACCTGATTGTGTAAAGCTGGGCTCAGCCAGGCAGCTCTGCACTTGCTGCACTGTGTGCATGGTGACACCCAGCCTGAGCAGCTGGGCAGCAGCAGATCTGTGGAATGGAGTCCTGCAGGAGTTGCATGGTCAGCTGTAGGCTGGGACAGAGGGGCTGGCAGGCAGGCCTGGGGCTGTCCTCTTCCTTTCCTGCCTGACTGCCATGCACTCAGCTGTCCCAGGGTTGAGTTTGAGTCCCATTCCAGATACAGAAGCTGCATCAGTCTCTGGGCCTGGTTTCCTGCAGCCCTGAGTGAAGTTATTTTGCTCAGAGCTGCACACTCTTGTCTGTGCCTCCTCCTAGCTTCAATCTGATCCCTCAGTGCTTCACAGAAAACCAGCACCCCACCCCACCTCTGCTAAGCCACTTGCTCAGAGACCTGCCTGCACCTGCAAAGCAGGGTTCCCCTTCCATTTATCACCTCCCCACACAAAACAAATCCCCTTCTATTTCATGGCTGGCTAGCCAAAGCACTCAGCAACGTGCTGCCTTGCTCAAGACACATTGCAAATCCATGGGAAGGATTCCTAATCCTTCTCCTTTCTTTCTGCTGGCAGCTCTGTGGCTCTCCTAGCTGCCAGCCTCGCTGGAGTTAATGTTACCTTGGTGTTCAACTGCATCCCTGTTCGCTGCCTGCAGATCTAAAGCAGCCTGTCCTAGCAGAGTGCCAGCTCAAAGGGGGCCCTGTCTGTGCCCTGAGCTGTCCCCCTGGCCCAGAGAAAGGAGTGAGCACTTAACTGGACTCCCTCTGCCTGCTGAACCTTGGAGCAAGACAATGAGCTCAGATGATGCATATTTATAACACACCCCACCTGACACATTCCAGGGAGCCTGAGACACGACAAGTTCACAGAGCTAAATTAAACTGAGTGGAAAAGCTTGGCAGAACAAACACATCTCCAGTTTGTTTTGGAAGGCAGGAGCAGGATTGGCTAATTTGAGCCACGCTCCGATTGCATTCACGCCCCCAGGCACG
The DNA here is from genome assembly GCF_026170545.1 of Melanerpes formicivorus. Classification (NCBI taxonomy): domain Eukaryota; kingdom Metazoa; phylum Chordata; class Aves; order Piciformes; family Picidae; genus Melanerpes; species Melanerpes formicivorus. The sequence continues at coordinate 11,622 of NW_027143064.1, read as the reverse complement.
AGTGTTAGCTCAGAGCCCCACCGTGCCTTCTGTTTGCAAAGGGTTAATGAAATGCTGCTCCCAGGAGGAGCAGAGATGTGAGCTGGCAGAGCTGCTGGGCCAAAGGGCAGGATAAACAGCAGGGCTTGCAAGGCACGGGGGATTTGAAAGGCTGGGGGAGGCTTCTCTGGGGGCTGTTCCCTTCACTGTGTACACGAAGTGAATCCCTTGCGGGGACAGCTACACATCCAGAGGAGAAAAGGGATTAAGAAGGGAAAGATAATGCTTGGAAAAGTGATCTGGTGGCACTGGGCCATCACTGTGTGAGGCTGCAGTGCCACCCTGCCCCTTCAGCAGCAGCAGCACATCCTTCATCCCTCAGAGCCAGGTCCAAAGCCCATGCCCCTTCCTCTTGTCCTGGCCTGAAGCAGAGAGCAGAGTCCCTTCACACCTAAGCCCTGCTCAGACAGACCCTGTTCCAGCTCAGATCCTTGCCTAACTGCAGGTGGAGGTGAGCAGGCTGCAAGAAATGCTTGTGAGAGCCCTTCACAGCCAGGAGAATCTGTCCCTGTGCAAACACCAAGCAGTGGTCCCAGGTCAGTTTGCTCTTTGCAGCACCACTTAACCCCTGCAGCATCCAGAACCAGCTCTGCTGCTTGTGTGGGGACAAACGATGAGAGAAAGACCTCAGCATGAGGAGCAATTTGGTTAGCAAAGGTGGCTGGCAGGGATTGCTGAGCAAGAGCAGTGTCTGGGCTTCACTTGGTTACAAAAGCATAGCAAAGACAGAGCTGATCCAAGAGCCCTTCCCCATCCCTGGCTCCCAGAGACTCCTTCAGCTCAGGAGCTCTCTTGCTAGCAAGAGGTGCTTCTGGTTTTGTGCCACCTCAGGGGCAGGAGGTGCAGCCAGCCAACAGTTAAACACCGAAGTGAAGGCAGAGCTGCTCTTCTGCCTCTGTGCCCTGATAGAAGACAGAAGGAATCTGAAAGCCTCCCAGCAGGGTGTTTGTTGCTGTAGCTGTCTGTCATTTACACCAGCACAGGAGCATTCCAGGCCACGGCTGCAGTCCTGACACAGCTGCCTCACAGGGCTTCAGCCTCCTTCCCCTGGAACTCCTTCCCCTGCTCTGCACCGCCCTGCCTCTGCTCCCAGTGAGTGGGTGCTGGGGAGGGGGAGCTCAGCTAGTTTATTTTGAGTGGGGCCAAAAGCTACTCAAGCATGGCCAAGGGTGGTGAAAAGAGCAAATGCTGCTGACTGCTTTCTGTGTTGTCCTTCCTCTCCCTCCCACAGGTGGGAATCTCCTACAACTGCCAAGGCCATCCACAAGCAATCTTCTCCACCCTCTCTCCAATTCCTCCCTGCTGAAGACCAGCAGGCTGGCCATCCCCTGGGTCTCTTTGGCTCATGGCTAGCCCACGGGCTAGGCATTAATCACAACATCCTTTTAAGATCCTTGCCCACTTTACTTTCCTCTGTCATTTTTTCACTAGCCCAGCAGGCACTTCAAGAGTTTGCAAACCACTTCCCTGCCTCTGATGAGGTTTGGGGAGAGCTTGGCCAGATCCAGCCCTCCCTGGGGTGCTTTGCTTTGCTTTGAAGATCTTGCCCAGCTGTGAGTGGACACGTGGATGGGCTTGATGTTAGCAGCTATTATTTCACACACATTCCAGCTCAGGCCATTGCTCTGCCACTCACCAAGGGTGGAGGCATCTCAGCTCTCTCCAGTACTGACCAGCTTTCTCCCTCAAGTCTCCTGCAGAGGAAGCAGCAGAGTCATCCTTGGTTAAGTAGCATCTGGTTAAGTAGTTGCTGGCAGCAAAAGCATGTCTGGAATGTGGCTTTAACCCCTGGTGACCTCCCCTTGCAAAGCTTCCCAGTGGCCACTAACCGGGATGGGGTTTGGGCAGCAGCAGTAGGAGGATTGTGTTAACCCCACTGGATCCAGCAGACACCAGGACAGGCCTCTGCAGAGCAGCTGCTGTAGTGGGAGCTCCTCTGCAGGTACCTCTTGCTGGGCTGGGTTTAATCCCACTCCTGGAGCATGGCTTTCCTCTGTGTGAAAGGACAGAGCCCAGCAGAGGCTCCGTGCAGGAAGGAGCTGCTTGCTCAGAGGGTGCAACAAGCAAGCAGTAACCTGCAGCATTGTCCACCCACAGGAACTCAGCTCCTCTGCATCCCCACACACAGGCTGCATCCCCACACCTTCCCTTCAGCCAATATCTGCATCACCTCTGGATTCTGGGATGTCCCTGGCCCTCTGCCACTCAGTGGCTCTGACACAGGGGCCAGACATGATCCCTCTCTCCAAACCCAGCACAAACCTCCCTCTGCCCTCTCTCCATCCTGCTTGGTCAACTCCACAGACCTCCTTGCTTGACTTCACAGCTTGGTGCAGCATTGTGGAGAGTGCCCCAGCCTGTTTGGGGAGAGATGATGAACCTTGCAGGAGATGGCAGATTTCCTGATGTTTCCTCTGCCTGCTAGCCCTTAATTTTAGTTCTGCTTCATTTCTTTGCAGCTCAGCAGAGTAATGAACAATCAAATCCCCTTAGTAATTTATTTCTTCTGCTGTAGTTTCAAGGAGGTGATGACATTTGAAATTGCCTCTCCTGGGGGGATGAAGGGGCTAGATCCTGAACCTCATTACACCAGAGTGGGTCTCTCTTGATCTTAGCAGCCTGCTATAGCTATCCAGGGCACAGCTTGGTCCCAAATCCATGTTTAGCCAGAGATACAGCCTTGCTCCTTTGATGAGTCCATTAAGGTCATGCTATTACAAGCAGCCACCAGATGAGTTCTGTCAGATAGAAGGTACAGGGGTTGCAGCTCAGACTTATCATCTGCCTTAATAGAGTTAATTTGCTCAGCAATCTTCAGCAGCACTCCTGGGACTGTCTCATTCTGCCTGGCCATGTGCCCTGGACTGGATTGGTCTCTGGCCTCTGGGATGCTTACAGCATGGAACAGGGGGCAGCTGTCTCTTGGATGTACCCAGAGGATGAGATCAAATCCCTGTTTGCATCCACACAGAGAGGCTGCTGAGAGTTAGGTGCAGACACAAGCTATGGGTGGCAAGGTAAGGAGGAGCTACTCTGCTTCTCTGTCTTCTAGTGACAAGTACAGGGACAGTTAGGCAAACGGACAGGGCTGCAGTTCTCTTGCTCAAGGGAAGGGAGGCCATCCAGAGGGACATTGACAGGCTGCAGAGCTGGGCCCATGACAATCTCATGAGGTTCAACAAGACCAAGGGCAAGGTCCTGCAGCTGAGGCAGGGCAATCCCAGGCACTGATAAAGGCTGGGCAGGGACTGGCTTGAGAGCAGCCCTGGAGAAAAGGTCTTGGGGTTGCTGGGGGAGGAGAAGCTCAACAGGAGCCAGCAGTGAGCACCTGCAGCCCAGAGAGCCAAGCAGAGCCTGGGCTGCAGCAAGAGAAGCAGAGCCAGCAGGGCAAGGGAGGGGATTCTGCCCCTCTGCTCCACTCTGAGACCACAGCTGGAGCTCTGTATCCAGTTCTGGAGCCTCTATTACAGGAAGGACCTGGACATGCTGGAAGGTGTCCAGAGAAGGGCCACAAGGATGATTGGAGGGCTGAAGCTGCACTGCTGTGAGGACAGACTGAGGGAACTGGGGTTGTTCAGTCTGGAGAAGAGAAGGCTCAGAGGAGACCTAATTGTGGCCTTCCAGTATCTGAAGGGGGCTACAAGAAAGCTGGGGAGGGACTTTTGAGGGTGTTAGGGAGGGATAGGACTGGGGGGGATGGAGCAGAACTAGAAGCGGGGAGATTCAGATTGGATGTTAGGAAGAGGTTCTTCCCCATGAGGGTGGTGAGAGACTGTGGTGGGTTCAAGTTTCCCCCCAGCATTAACTTTGCCAGACCAACTCACTTCAAAGCAAGTGAAGCTGTATTTACAAGCAAGAACCACACTCTACACTGGAATGCAGTGAACATGTACACAACAGACAGGATTGACAACATCATACAGATATTTACAAGTAGCAAACTACACAAACCCAAAACCCTGGTCAGAGACCAGGGAAGCTGTTCCACTGCCTCCCCCCCCCACCCCCCTGTCCCAAGAGAGGAAAGGAGCAGAGAGAAGGCAGTGGATTAGACTTAACTAAACAGCTCAGCTAAGGCCAGCTGACAAGCAGGTTAAGCTCTCCTGAGCACTGGTTAGGCCACACCTTGAGTGCTGTGTCCAGTTCTGGGCTCCTCAATTCAAGAGGAGACACTTGAAGGTGTCCAGAGAAGGGCAATGAGGCTGGGGAGGGGTCTGGAGCACAGCCCTGTGAGGAGAGGCTGAGGGAGCTGGGGTTGCTTAGCCTGCAGAAGAGGAGGCTCAGGGGAGACCTTCTTGCTCTCTCCAACTCCCTGAAGGGAGGTTGTAGCCAGGTGGGGGTTGGTCTCTTCTCCCAGGCAAGCAGCACCAGAACAAGAGGACACAGTCTCAAGCTGTGCCGGGGGAGGTTTAGGCTCAAAATGAAGAGAAAGCTCCCAGACAGAGAGATTGGCCATTGGGATGTGCTGCCCAGGGAGGTGGTGGAGTCTGTCCCTGGAGGTGTTCACAAAAGGCTTGGAAGTGGCACTTGGAGCCATGGTTTAGCTGTCAGCAGGTGTTAGGGATTAGATACTAGGTTGGACTTGATGAGCTCTGAGGTTTTTTTCCCAACCTGGCTGATTCTATGAGAAACAGCTGAGACCAGGAAAGAAGAGAGAGAGTTGTTATGGCACAGCTCATCTTCTTCTAGATCTTTACCCCATGAATGTGTTGAGGATAAAGTTTCCTTTTCACACCCAACAGTGATTCATTTGTAATTTTTCTACTTTTCTGCTCAAAATCTGTAACTAAGTTTTAAAGGCATAGCCCAAGCCCACCACAGTCCAGCCCTCCTAAGCAGTCCCTTTGGCTGCTAATGCTCTCCAGCTGATCTAAAGCAGTCTCTACAACAGTGAGTGAATAAAGGTCACAGTCCATTCTGGCTGTCTCAGATTTGGTTTGGGCCCTGAACAGACTTCCCAGCACATCTCAAGCTCCCTGGCAGGTGCCACTGGTACCAGATGGCTCCCAGATGTTCTCACAACTCCAAGAGCAGCTTGAAGGTCCAGTGGAAGCTACCAGTGGATTGCAGCTTTGAATCTTAGAATCAATAAGGTTGGAAAAGACCTCAGAGAGCATTATCAAGTCCAACCTGTCACTCAACACCTCCTGACTAACTAAACCATGGCTCTAAGTGCCACATCCAATCCCCTCTTGAACACCTCCCAGGGATGGGGACTCCACCACCTCCCTGGGCAGCACATTCTGATGGAAAATTCCTCTTTCTGGGAAGAACTTTCTCCTCACCTCCAGCCTAAACCTCCCCTGGCACAGCTTGAGACTGTGTCCTCTTGTTCTGGTGCTGCTTGCCTGGGAGAAGAGACCAACCCCCACCTGGCTACAACCTCCCTTCAGGGAGTTGTAAAGAGCAATAATTGAGAAGTCCAGAGACCAGCAGACAGTTTGTCTCTCTGTAGATGAGGTGAAGCAAAGCAGCAGGGACCCTCAGGTGGCTCAGGGCTCTCAGGGTTCCTTGCACTGTAGATTCCTCATGGATTCTTCCTTTGGGCACGATGTTGTACCTGCACAACACTCTGAATGTAAACTCTCCCAGCCAAAGTTAGCCTCCTTTGGTGAAATTCAGTGTGTTCCCCATTCTCTTGCATTACCCAGCAAGTGTGACCAGGGCCTGCAGCAGAAGCCACCCCTTGGACAGGTTTGGCCTCTCCTACAGGAGAAGATACCCAAACAGTTTTGCCTAACAGATTCTTTTCTCTGCCAACAGAAACTCTGTCACCTTCTACCTATCATAGCCTAAACCCACCACAGACACTGGAACAGGGTGCCCAAGGAGGTGTCCCTAGCCATGGCAGTGGGGCTGGAACTGAATGAGCCTTAAGGTCCCTTCCCACCCTGACAATTCTGTGAGTCTACAGTGGAGCAGACATCAAATCTCTTCCTACCTAACCGGGGGGCCACCAGGCCCCCCGGCCTTTGTTGTCACCACCACCAACACCCAGTGTGCACCATGGGTACTCACCAGTGATGAGAGGAGGATCCTCAGCCCAGATGGGCTCAGCTTGGGGCTGCTGCCTTTCCTGGCAGGGATTAAATGGGGGAGAGGGTGGGGTGGCCAAAGTGACCACACCTGGGGTGGGAGGAGACTCTCCCTCTACTCGTCTCTGGTGTGACCCCACCTGAAGGTACTGCATCCAATTCTAGGGCCCCTGGCAAGGGGGTTGAAACTGGCTGATCCCTGAGATCCCTTCCAACCCTAACAATTCTATGATTCTAAGGCTGGTGTGCCTCTTCCCAAGCCCCCTTCCCAGGGAGAAGGGAAGCAGGGAGGCAGCTGACAGCCATTCTGCAGTGATGTGTGACAATGAAGCTGTTGGATGCTCCTGTAGCTCTGACCTTGGCTTTAGCACCACTGCCTCCTCTTCTGCTCCTCACAGACATCTTCCTGACCCACAGTGCCAAGGCTCACATCCCTTCTCCCAAGCCTGAGTGGGCAACAGCAGCTGCAGCATGTCCCCAGCTGCTCCCATTCAATGCTGCTCCAGGAGAGGGACAATGATGCAGAAAGTGACTCAGACTTTGTGTTCCTGACCCTTTTCCTCATTTCTCCCTCCTGTTCCTGGCAATGAAAGGCTCCTAACACACCTTCCCTCCCAGCTTCTCAAATGCATGGCAAGCTCTGCCAAACAGCCTCTGCCTTTAGCATGGAACCACCAATATTCAGCCATGGAGCTGGGCATTTGTAAGGCTGCACGTGGGGAGGTTCCCTCATCTCCAGCAGAGAGTAAATGGAGGGGCTGGAAAGAGAGTGATCAGTCAGCATGAAAGAGAAGCTGTGGAGGCCAAGCAATTGAAACAAAGCCAGAGGTACCCTGGGGACTACAAGAGGAATAAACACAATCTCTGCAGTGCTCTGCAGGCACTTCCAGAGATGGATGTGGTCAAGAGGGCAGCAAAGATTCAGAAAAGGCAGAAGATTTGAATAACTCTTCATGATCTCTCTCTGGAGAACAACAGACATTTGTTTGTGGCTTCTGAGATGGCAAAACAATTTCTGCAGGTCTGGGGATGACAAGACTGAGGAGCTTGCTGGACACCATCTCCTTGGATACTCCTCTTGTTATAAACAAAACAGATAGGTTCCAATCAGAGGATCATGGAATGATGAAGGCTGGAAAAGAGCTTTCAGATCATCAAACCATAAACTATGTCCTGACAGACTCTCTAGAGGAGACCCCAGTGCTTGTCACCCTTTAACTCTTTGTTAAAACAGCTCTGCAAGGTTAGATCCTAGCAGGCTGGGAGAGGACACAGAGAAGGACTTGAACACCATCAAATGATTTGCTGGCACCAAAGGGAAAACTGCCACAGGTTCCAGTTAATAAGGAATTAAAAAGAGAGGAATCCAATCCATGCCAGCCTTCTCCTCACCTCCAGCCTAAACTTCCCCTGGCACAGCTTGAGACTGTGTCCTCTTGTTCTGGTGCTGCTTGCCTGGGAGAAGAGACCAACCCCCAGCTGGCTCTAACCTCCCTTCAGGGAGTTGTAGACAGCAAGAAGGTCTCCCCTGAGCCTCCTCTTCTCCAGGCTAAGCAACCCCAGCTCCCTCAGCCTCTCCTCACAGGGCTGTGCTCCAGACCCCTCCCCAGCTTCATTGCCCTTCTCTGGACACCTTCAAGTGCTCAATGTCCTTCCTAAACTGAGGGACCCAGAACTGGACACAGGACTCAAGGGGTGGCCTAACCAGTGCTGAGCACAGGGCACAAGGACTTCCCTGCTCCTTCTGGCCACACTATTCTTGATGCAGTCCAGGATGCCCTTGGTCTTCTTGGCCCCCTGAGCACACTGCTGGCTCTTGTTCAGCCAGCTGTCAGTCAGCACCCCCAGAAGATCAATAAGATCCCCTCTCAGCCTTCTCTTCTCCAGGCTGAACAACCCCAGGTCTCAGCCTTCCCTCCTCAGGCAGATTTCCCTTCATTATCTTTGCAGCCTCCACTGGACACTCTCAAGTCTATCCCTGTCCCACTTGATGTGGGGAGCCCAGCACTGGCCACAACACTCCAGCTGTGCTCTCAGCAGGGCACATGCTCCTCTGAGCTCCACACATCAGCTCCCTTCCTTCTGTTGCTCAGGTAACACTTCCAAGGCAGGGCCCTGCAGCAGGTTTTTTAGGTCAGTTCTAATTGGGAAACCTCGACTGGAGCTATAAAACACCAGCTAATATGCTGGAACTATCTAGTTAAATGCCAATTATGAAACTCCACAAGCTCCTCAAGTCCAATATATTAATAACATAATTAAACATTTATTGCTTATGCAAATTAGAGTGAAGTTAATCGGACAGCCACGGAACCCCAGGAAGTGACCAGTTAAGTAACTAATTTCTGTTTAATTAGGCTTCCTTCCCATCACAAAGCCCCCATGCCATTATTGCTGGGCTGCTCTGCAGTGTTTACTCAGAGCCATTCAGACTTGGCACTCCCCCTCTGCCATCCATTCATAACCCCAGACAGCTGCAGCATTCACATCAGCAGCCGTGGAGCTCGCACAGCTGGCAGCAGCTGGACTGGGTGCCCCTCCCGCTTGTTGTTCCCTCTCCTACCTCCTCCTCGGTGGTTAAGCTACTAGGAAGAGCACAGCTGAATGAAGTCTTCTTCAGATTCTGCTCATGCAGGGGGGGCAGACCTGTGGAAAGGCACCTGCTGGGGATGGTGACAGTGAGCATGTGTCCTGCCCCCAGGCAGAGGAGTGCTCTGATGAGCAGGACAAGGATTTAGATCTCCTGAGCCCACCCCATAGAATACAGAATACATCAGGTTGGAAAAGACCTCAGAGATCATCAACTCCAACCTGTCACCCAACACCGTGTAATCAACTCAACCATGGCACCAAGTGCCTCACCCAGGCTCTTTCTAAACACCTCCAGTGATGGTGACTCCACCACCTCCCTGGGCAGCACATCCCGATGGCCAATCTCTCTTTCTGGGAAGAATTTCTTCCTAACATCCAGCCTGAACCTCCCCTGCCACAGCTTGAGACTGTGTCTTCTTGTTCTGATGCTGGTTGTCTGGGAGAAGAGATTGACCCCCACCTGGCTGCAACCTCCTCGGGGAGTTGTAGATGACAATGAGGTCTCCCCTGAGCCTTCTCCCTGGTTCCCTTCACACCTTTACTGAAGTCATCTCACTTCTCTGTATCACACCCTCCCCACCCCCCCAAAGAGGACACTCACTGCCCAGCTGGGAAGTTATGAACCTCAGGGGCTAAGTGTTTCATGATGGGATCAGCTCCCTGGGTGGACAAAGCTGTGTGCCAGCAGAAAGCTACTGGTCATGATTACTGTAAAGTGGTAATTGAAAGGGCTGGGAGCTACAGCAAGACAATGAGATGAGGCCAGGAGTTGGGAAATGAAATGCTTTGTCCCTCAAGGGATGGAGATATTTCTCCTAGCAAGCAGAGCCTGTGCAGCCAGGGCCATATGGATGGGTGCCCTCTCTCCAAGAGACAGGCAATCAGTTAAACCTGACAAGTGTGAAGCTGGCAATTTTCTTTTTGAAACTGGGAGATAAAGAGGCTGGCAGGAGTTTGAGAGGTAAGGGAGAAATGGCCATGTTCAGGTACCCTCTGTCCATGGGGCTGGCTGTGGCTCACAGGCAGGAGGGATGGAGGAAGTTGTTCACTTTGCAGAGCCCAGCAGGGACTCAGGGGTGAGGCTTCACAAGCAGGCACTGATGAAAAAGAGAAACCCCTTCCTCTCACGGCTCCTCAAAGGCTCCTCCCTTTGATCTCTTCAGATTTGATCCATATTTATCTCCTGGGATTTAACCAGCACTGAAAGGCTGGGGAGGGACTTCTCAGGCTCTCAGGTAGTGATAGGACTAGGGGCAATGGAATGAAGCTGGAGGTGGGGAGATTCAGGCTGGAGGTGAGGAGGAAGTTCTTCCCCATGAGAGTGGTGAAGCCCTGGAATGGGTTGTCCAGGGAGGTGGTTGAGGCCCCAGCCCTGGAGGTGTTTAAGAGCAGGCTGGATGAGGCTCTGGCCAGGCTGATCTAGTGTGGGGTGTCCCTGCCCATGGCAGGAGGGTTGGAACTAGCTGATCCTTGTGGTCCCTTCCAACCCTGACTGATTCTGTGATCCTGTGAATTGCTCCTCCTGAGGTCACCAGCAAACTACAGAAGAGTGCTCTCCTCAACCAGGCAGAAGGCACATTTCATCTTCTTGCCATGCACACCATTTTTCTTCCCCAAATCCTGTACACCCAGGCAAAAAGCTCTACCTGTCTGCTGCAAGGGCCTGGGCTTGGTTCAGCAATTCTGGACCCCATGGAGGAGGGACTGTCCCTAACTCACCTTGCCCTGGGCTTAGGCAGGTGAAGCCATGACACCATTACCCTCAGCTGCTGAGGCAAAGGGAGCAGCTCCAATGGGTGGTACCCATAAATGCTCACCCTTCAAACCTTAGGGGGTGAGACCACGTTTGGAACCTCTCTTTCCATCGTGCACACGTTTATCTTGCTGTGCCCCTGCCTGGCCACGGCTCCTGCCAGCTACTCTGTGGCATTTTAGCAATGCAACACACATCCAGTTTTGTTTTGCTATTTTCCAGGCTGCTCTTTGTTTTGCAAACACTCTGGAAGAGACAGCCTGCATCTGAACACGTCTGGGAAGGCTGTGAAATGCCTCGCTGGGAGGAGGGGGAGGAGGGAACCAGCCTCCCCCCTCCTCCCTCACCTTCTCCCAGGCACCACCGAGGGTGTCTGAGGCTCAACAGCACTTCTCAGTGTCACAGGTTCCCCCCAGCTGGAGTACATTTACATAAAGCCATTTCCTCTACCAAATACTTTGGTCCAAAGCAAACTCAAGGTTGCAAATAATCTTTCAAAGCACAAAAGAAAAGTGAACTAAAAGCCTTTGTCACCACGGATCTGCCATTGCTAATTCACCTGCTGCTGTTCTCAACTGGCAGCTTGCTTTCAGCTCCGTTTTTTCCAGCCCTGGCTTTAGGGGACAATGGCATGGGGGACCTTGGGTGCTCCTCAAGGATGGATTGCCTCTCACCTCAACGAATTTTGGACTGAAGGTTACATATTTTCAGGCTGATGCTCGGGGGTCTGTCACTGGTGCCCCTCAAGCTGCCATCCCTTCACAGCCAGCCTGGTCTAACATCTCCCAGTTACTCTGCCTTGTCCTCTGTCTGTTAGAGCTCTTTGGCTTTTGCATGTCCAGATCCTGGAGTCTGCCATGAATGTGGTTCCCTGGGAGGTCCATCTGCTTTGGATCCCATCAGCATGGGAGGGACACCTCCTTCGCTGGTGCCTGTGCCCAGGGATACTGAGCAGGTTGCACTGGGCTCTCTCTCTCTCCCTCTCATTCACTACAAGCCCTGCTTAGGCCACATTTATTTGCTCATCAGAATATTTGGGTGTTCTTGCACCAACCAGGAACGTGGCTCTGTGTCTTCATCATGGGTGTTTCAACCCTCAGCCCTGAGTACATCTGGCATTTGCAGGGAGGTAAATCTCATGGTGTTTGCTCTGCTCTGGACCGGCTTTCAGCTGCTGGCCCACGCTCAGCAGTGGATATCCAG